>NC_041398.2:86973509-87056009 GCF_900747795.2 Erpetoichthys calabaricus | reverse complement strand
TTTGTAAAAACAATTTGATTATGACCTTATGAATTTAATATCTGCATAATTGTAAAAAGTGAATCAACACAGTCAAACATTCTCTGCTGGATGAATTTGGTCATTTTTAAGGTTTTTGTTTCACTGTTCAGCTGTTTCACTTAACAAAGAAAATGTCTGAGGCAAAATGAAAACATGCCACGATTGTGGAAAAATATAACTTTATCTTTTAAGCAATGGGGACTGAATGTCATTTCTGGTGGAAATAAAGCAATGATGATGGCTCCCAAAATATGCCCAATAAGGCTAATGACTCCTCTTAATAGAGAGTCTTCTGTGGCTTTGAGTAGAGCAGAAAAACATGATCCAGTGTGTTGGTAGGCTGCCTATTGTGCTGTGTCAGCATCAGTTCCAGCAATCCAAGAGAAACGTAAAAGATCCTCCTGCTTGTCTTTTGCTCTTAATGCAAAAAAGGTTTGTGTTAACAAAAAATAGCACTGGGGTCCCTCCATTTTGTCTCCACCAGTTTTGGAGTCAAAAGAAGATGACATTATTTTATTGAAAGCAATGCCTTTTATATTCACCTAGGAGCACAGTGTAACATACAGTATCAGACACACGTAGTAAATCTTATATGATTGGCAACACATTCAGTCTCATCAATTACAATATAATGCCTTGCACTAGATAAAGTGGTTTATCTCTTAATGCAGGAAGTGCCCAAGGTGGCTCATTAAATGGGAGTAACAGGATGTTAAATAAAGGTAACACAGGGTGTTCATTTAAGTAGATCCTTGAAATACAGTCATCTAAAAATGTATTTGCAGGTTAAGTCTTTGGCTCTTCACACATTAAGGCTGAAACTAACAGTTAATTATACTGAACAAAGTTATTGCTTTGGCTTAAAGGTAAAACAGTGCAAGAGTACACAGACAATATAACAGAAACATTGTGCACATTGTATGAAGAAGTTCTGGAATTATGCAGTCATTCCTCCAGCGTTAAGTAAAGGTAGTTATACGGTTTTGCTATTTTCTATTTCTTTTCTTGTTAAAATTATCTTTTGACAGACTTAAACTCAGGATAACTATATTGTGAAAATTATTATATTATTTTTTATACAGCCAATTATACAACTAAGTAAATAGTATGCCTTCAGTTCTTTATTTAGAAGAGGAAAGAACATTTTACAGATAGGTACCGCATACAGGGATTTATTTATTTTATTTCCATAACTAAACAACATATGGACCATCGAATCATTCTGTTTTTTAAGAAATGAACATATGTGAACTTACCCAAAGATATTGGATTGTGAGTTGTCTTCAACAGTCGTTCCCCATGAGCTTCAGCTAATGTTTTCAATTCTTCTGCTAGATAGGTATATGTATCCTATGAAGAATATAAACAATACAAACCAATCTGATCTACAGTCCATTTTCAATTTAATAATTGTATCCCTCTGAGCAACTATATGATAACTTAAATTTAGCTCAAAATTGAAATGTGTTAATAGTGAGGTTAACCCTTCAGAATTAAGTTATTCATTTTAAAAGTCTGTATTTTATTGAAACAGTCTAGTTCCATATAAGCTAGTGAAGCTTTCTGAGTCTTCTTCAATTTTGCATCAAGTTTTTCCCTTTCACTAATTTATTGTATTTAACATCCACAAAATAAACTTAAAATATACATATGCCATTATTTAAATTTGATCTGATTTAGACATGTGCAATGTGTGACAAAATAATTCACACTCTAGCTAGTTTCATATTTTTGTCAGTTAATACTGTTAGAAACTTTTGAGGTATGTTACTACATTTCTCACTGGAAAAGCCTAAACCTGGGTTATGGAATGGACACTCCATTCAGTTGTTGAAGTGCAGATCCAGGAAAAGCAATATGTATTCCGTCCTGACCATGGAATGGTGGACCAGCTGTTGGTCCTTGCACATAAATTTAAAGGGGTCATTGAAGTTTGCCAATCCTTGCCACACGTGCTTGATGAACTTAGAATTGAAAGGCACCCTGACATCTTTTTTTTTTACAAGAGTGAACCACTCCACCTAATTTGTTTTTTTTTTTTTTAAGATATTGGATTTGGTGTTAGAATTCAGGCCATCCACTGAATTTGTAGTCCTATTAAGAGGCTTCAAACCTCACATAGGGAATGATGGTGATACCGAGAGGGGTGAGATTGGAAGGAACAGCCTGCCTGATTTGAATTTGAGTGGTGTATTGTTTTTGAATTTCTGTGCTAGTCATCAACTGCCCCTAATGAACATCATGTTTGAAAGCAAGATTTCTAATAGGTGTACATGGTATGACAGAACCATGTCTTATCTGATTTGAGATGTGATAGAACAATTATATATTACCAGATTTTGATTTAGCACCCTCAAATCTATATAGAATATGTAAGAAATCTGACAGGAAAATGTGTTTTGCAAACCAGTGTAATGATAATATTCACTGCAAAACAGCTTTAAAATTAAACAATATTTCATAATCTTTGGGGTTTACTGAATAAGATATTTGTTTATTTAAGTTTTGGAATCACCTTTCGTTCTTGTAGAAGCTTCCTGTAACCTTTTGAACCCATAGACAGTAAAGTAATAAGCACATCTAGGGATGGAGAAGCTGATGCTCTGCCTAAATAAAACAAGACATGCATTTATAACCTGGGTGACCTTTTAAATTATCACATACATTTAATTGGTGCAAATTAATGTATTGAAGTCAATGAAACATACAAATTGCAAACAGTTTTGATCAGGGAACACATTTTGATTAAATATTAAGAATTTAAGAAATGTTAGTGTTATAAGTTATTTAACGTAACGATTTCAAACCCACTTAATAATAATAATAATAATAATAATAATAATAATAGTTCATTACATTTATATAGCGCTTTTCTCAGTACTCAAAGCGCTATCCACACAGGGAGGAACCGGGAAGCAAACCCCCAATCTTCCACAGTTTCCTTACTGCAAAGCAGCAGCACTACCACTGCGCCACCTGTGAGGACTAATCCTGTGGGAGTTATGTTAGCACCACTGAACACGGGCAAGAAACTTCCTTAGATATGGCACCAGTTTATCACAAGTCCTACATATGCACATTGACACTCAATAGGTCCAATTTGGAATCACCAGTTAAGTTAAACAGCACATCTTTAGGAGTGTGGGGGGAAAACCAGAGTATTCAGAGGAAAACCCACACAGACACAGAACTGAAACTCACACAGGGACATGGAACACCTACTGTATGCAAGACAAGGTTTTTGATTCTATATCTACACTCTATTGACATATTCAATTTATATAGATTAAAAATTTTAAAAAATCAACGTAAAATTAGTAACTATATATAATTATATATATATATATATATATATATATATATATATACAGTGGTGTGAAAAACTATTTGCCCCCTTCCTGATTTCCGTGAGTGGCAGCCTTTTCAGCAGCTCCGTGTATGACTGTATATGTATCTATCTATCTATCTATCTATTCTTTTGCATGTTTGTCACACAAAATGTTTCTGATCATCAAACACATTTAACCATTAGTCAAATATAACACAAGTAAACACAAAATGCAGTTTTTAAATGATGGTTTTTATTATTTAGGGAGAAAAAAAATCCAAACCTACATGGCCCTGTGTGAAAAAGTAATTGCCCTCTTGTTAAAAAATAACCTAACTGTGGTGTATCACACCTGAGTTCAATTTCCGTAGCCACCCCCAGGCCTGATTACTGCCACACCTGTTTCAATCAAGAAATCACTTAAATAGGAGCTGCCTGACACAGAGAAGTAGACCAAAAGCACCTCAAAAGCTAGACATCATGCCAAGATCCAAAGAAATTCAGGAACAAATGAGAACAGAAGTAATTGAGATCTATCAGTCTGGTAAAGGTTATAAAGCCATTTCTAAAGCTTTGGGACTCCAGCGAACCACAGTGAGAGCCATTATCCACAAATGGCAAAAACATGGAACAGTGGTGAACCTTCCCAGGAGTGGCCGGCCGACCAAAATTACCCCAAGAGCGCAGAGACGACTCATCCGAGAGGTCACAAAAGACCCCAGGACAACGTCTAAAGAACTGCAGGCCTCACTTGCCTCAATTAAGGTCAGTGTTCACGACTCCACCATAAGAAAGAGACTGGGCAAAAACGGCCTGCATGGCAGATTTCCAAGACGCAAACCACTGTTAAGCAAAAAGAACATTAGGGCTCGTCTCAATTTTGCTAAGAAACATCTCAATGATTGCCAAGACTTTTGGGAAAATACCTTGTGGACTGATGAGTCAAAAGTTGAACTTTTTGGAAGGCAAATGTCCCGTTACATCTGGCGTAAAAGGAACACAGCATTTCAGAAAAAGAACATCATACCAACAGTAAAATATGGTGGTGGTAGTGTGATGGTCTGGGGTTGTTTTGCTGCTTCAGGACCTGGAAGGCTTGCTGTGATAGAAGGAACCATGAATTCTACTGTCTACCAAAAAATCCTGAAGGAGAATGTCCGGCCATCTGTTCGTCAACTCAAGCTGAAGCGATCTTGGGTGCTGCAATAGGACAATGACCCAAAACACACCAGCAAATCCACCTCTGAATGGCTGAAGAAAAACAAAATGAAGACTTTGGAGTGGCCTAGTCAAAGTCCTGACCTGAATCCAATTGAGATGCTATGGCATGACCTTAAAAAGGCGGTTCATGCTAGAAAACCCTCAAATAAAGCTGAATTACAACAATTTTGCAAAGATGAGTGGGCCAAAATTCCTCCAGAGCGCTGTAAAAGACTCTTTGCAAGTTATCGCAAACGCTTGATTGCAGTTATTGCTGCTAAGGGTGGCCCAACCAGTTATTAGGTTCAGGGGGCAATTACTTTTTCACACAGGGCCAGGTAGGTTTGGATTTTTTTTTCTCCCTAAATAATAAAAACCACCATTTACAAACTGCATTTTGTGTTTACTTGTGTTATATTTGACTAATGGTTAAATGTGTTTGATGATCAGAAACATTTTGTGTGACAAACATGCAAAAGAATAAGAAATCAGGAAGGGGGCAAATAGTTTTTCACACCACTGTATATATATACATACATACATACATACATACATACATACATATATATATACATATATATATATATATATACATATATATATATATATATATATATATACACATATATATATATATATATATCTATCTATATATATATATCTTATATAAGAAATGTGTACTAACATATCACTTTTTCTATCAACGTCTATTGTCTATGTACCTGCTTTCAAGGCAAAATATGTCTCGGGCAGTTAGGAATATCATTAACCAGAATGGGATATCATTTTCATGAATTGCATATGCAAGCACTGCTTTTTTGCATGATGCATTAGCCAGCTCCAAACACTCTTTAATACAACAAATTTGGCCACTGTCCCTGCTCAGCAGCTTTGGCACAATTTTAAAGGCAGTTCACCATCTCAGATTTCTGTGGGAAAAATAGGTGTGTCACTCCTACAAGATGAGCTTGCCAAGATGCTGTCTGCTGGCAAGCTAGTTAATCATGTATCTTAATCATTCATATAAGCAATGCAAAATTTACTGCACTCCAGTTTCACCAGTCTTAAAGAAGTGCTGCCTTTTTGGGGCTGCTTAGCTTCCTTTTATAAGTAAATGTGGAACTTTTGATGAGAGAGGATTTTCCTTATTTAGATAAAAGAATGAATCCAGTTAGCTGAATGAGATTTTCAGAACAAAGGAGGACAAAATAACAGAAAGAGGGGACCAGACCACATAAAGTAAAAGCAGCAAAATAATAATCCACTAGTTCCACATAACTAGATTTTAGATTCCATTTGCCCTTTTTAACCAGTTCCCTGAGGATAAGGTCCAAAGGTTGTTCACTTTTGATTTTACAATGTAGGTAATTACGAATTCAGTTTTGGGAATAATGATACCAAATCTCTGTTTTCAAAACACATAGACTTTTTCAATGAAGATGTTGTTATACTATAGACAATCACCACAATGATTAGTTTTTAGCTGCTAAAAAAAAAATTAGAAGCTAATTGGTTTCAAATTTTCCATATATGGTAACATTTGTTTATCGAGCTGATTTAAGTTTTTTATAAACAAACTAGGAATAACTAGTCAAATATTTATGTGCATAATAATTTTAATATAATAACTAAAATATCACAGGATAGTTCACCTTTTAAAACTAAATGGTGAGCACTGAATGTCCTGATTTTGTAATTTATTTAAAATCAATTATACCCATTAAGTAACATTTGTTTTCATTATGTATAACAATAACTAAACTTTTACAATGTCCTCACTTTATTTTCTATTTTAAATGTACCCTAATTTGATGCATTTGATTCATGGGTCACCAATCTAAACTGTAACAAAAAACATTTTAAAGACAGTTTTTGTTTTCAGTATACTAACTACCTAAAACTAGAGAAAAAAGATCTTTTATTCTAAAAATAAAAACTAATAAATGGTACTGAATGTATCGATTCACAGTCTTAATTAAAAAAATAAATAATCATTTTACGATAAGTTTATGAACTTACCTGGATACATCCGGCTGATTTCCTGTACGAAAGACTCATTAAAACCCGCAATAATGGCACCTCCAACTGGGACCATAAAGTTTTTATCCAGGCTTTGAACAAAAGCATCTATTCTTCCAATACGTGCACCCTAATGTAAAAACAAACATGAAAAATTAATAGGATTATTTCAGGATAATGACTAAATGTAATGTAAGGTAAGCCGAATCAAGTGATGTCGGGCATTCTGGTTTTTGATTGTACATTTAGACCACTATAGCTAAATGCTTCATGAAACTTACAAAGACCAAACAAAGGGATTCGGTGTGAAGCTCTTAAATCTACAGCATACTGCAAAATTATTTTAAAAACCATGAAGTTTTTCTTCAATATTCATTTGTATGACAAATATATATGCTCAAGAAGAAAAAAATAAAACAATATTTTCCATTACATTTTTCAAGTCAAAAAACACTATCATTGGCCACAGACCACTGGCCATGCAATGAAACGGAAAGTAAGCAGGAATGAGAAAACATTTGAGAAGGTTCACAGTTAAGAAACTGAAGCTACATAAAACTGCTTAGACATTACCTATAAAATGACACATGCCTAAACTCATTATCATTGCACGCAAGATATTTATGTGTTGAACCAATAATCAACAACCACTTTTATTCAAAAAGAGCCACTTTAAGGTCCATCTAGAGCCACATGAGTCACTGTTGTATTTGCAGGCTTAAGAAACACTACTGCTAGACTGAAATCATGGAAGGATTAGAGTACAGTACTGCAAACTTTCAGTTCGATGAAACACTGAAGTACAGTACAAGAAAACATTGACCTTTCAGCAGAGCAATGGGAACAAAGAAACAATAGTACACACACGAGTTAAAAGACATCTGTTTAACATGTTAATTATGAAAGTCTTAAAGCAGCAATTGCAGTAAAAGTGGTTCCAACAAATACTGGTAATATTCATGAAATATTGGTGAACACTTATGAAAGCAATCCATTTCATCTTTTGACTTAAGATATCAGCTGCTAACCAATTTTGTCTTTAACATTTAAAATACAAGTTGCAATTTGAAAAAAAGGTGTGGAGGAAGATTGCTATGTATAATTTGTAACTTAGAAACCAAAGATTAGGGTTTGAATACTTTCATATGGCACTATAAGCTGCTAATGATTATTAAAGGATGTTCTGTGGGAAAGAATGCAATAGTGTGAACTGTCAAAACAATATTGTTTTAAATGGCATTTTATTTGTTCATGTAGGTTGTGCTGTTGCTCTTCTCAATTAAGGTATACCAGATGAGTTTTCTGACTCCCACCAATTTTAGTTGCCTTTTATGACGCACAATAACTAATACGGTGTCACTAGGGAAAAAAGCAAGTTTAAAAATAAACGGATGGATGGATGTTCTCTTTATAATCTAAGATGCTGTATGCAATCTATTTTGATACAGAGTACCAGTGCATCTTTTAACACACTTCCAGCCTCCAAAGACCAGCATTTTTTCACCATAAAGAGCGTAGTTATAGAAATAGTCACAAAATTTACTTTGAAAGAATAAGGACATCAGTTTAAAACTAATCATTATGAACATATAGAAAGTGACTGCCAATTTGCCTTTGAATAAAGGTAAAAAAAAAAAAAAAAAAAAACTTCATGACCAGGAAAAAATGTTTCAGAGGCAAACTATTTCAGCCTATAATGCATATATTATGAGATTTTTGAGACTCTGATGACCCCCCAACTGTGCTGTGCACTGAAACTCTGTTAATGCAGGCAGGGATTGGTTGTCCACTGCTGGTGCACCTGAAAGTTTGCAGGCTCACTGAATAATGCATCTGTCGACCAATGGATGATGTTGTATGCTGTGTGTGTTTAAGTGACAAGCCTTGTTGGAATAAATGATTTGAGAATAGAGCTGATTTTTCCGGAAACCTGAATTCACCTCCTTCTCTCTTGTGCAAGTACTGTATGTGATCCACACATCACAAGTGGTACCAGAAGTGGGGTAGGTGGTTTACCCTGGTGAATGACAATGACCTGCTTCAGTGGCTAAACAGGAAGACAGATTTGAATTTCCAGCCTACTAAGTGGTTTATCAGCCTGCAAACTTCAATACAGCTGTCCTCTCGCGTCTGACAGAACCTGGCTTAGACTGTGGCTTTGTTAACACCAGTGTCAACAAAGCTGGTGGGGGTGGGTGTGAGATTTTTGAGACACCGACAATTCCCCAAATGCACTGTGTGCTGAAATTCTGTTAATTCAGGCAAGGACTAGTTGTCCACTGCCGGTGCAACTGCTAGTTCGCAGGCTCACTGCATAACGTGTCTGTCGTCCAATGGATGATGCAGGGAACACGTAAAACCTGCCACTGACCTGGCTTTGCGCTCACTTTCTGTCTTCTCTCTTGTGCAGGAAGGCCTTTTGTTCTTTTGATCCGAGAAGGAAACTAATGCTGTGACAGTTAAGTGACAGCTCCCTTTGGAATAAATATTTTGAGGTTGTTCCTGTCTTCACAATAAAGCTGATTTTTCAGGAAACCTAGACTCACCTCCTTCTCTGTTGTGCACGTCTGTGACCCACACATCACAATATTAATTTAATACTTGCTTAGGAATAGTATTGTCTGTGGAATAGGAAAATAAAGGCTAACATTTGAAAGAGATGCATTGGTTTTTTTTTTTTTGTAACTATGCACAGCTTGATATCATTAAGATCATTTAATAAAGATTTCTCAAATTAGGAGCTCAAAATAAGGTTGGATATATTGTGCCAACTGAGTGGATTAGGTTTTTTATTTTATCAGCCTTTGTTTTTTCAACATTCCTAAAGTTTATAATATTACAGAAAGATTGTTCACCAGTGCACAATCAAATCCATCAAGGAGAATACAGATTAGATTAAAGTGCAAATGCAGCCTATCTAATTCAGTAGCATTCATTACAGTAAAATTCAATTCTAATCTGACAAAGGGTAAGTATTTTTAAATATTTCTTATCTGTAGTAGTTAAGAACTCATCATCTAGGAAAGAAAGGCAACTGTTCAGGCTATCCTGGCAGAAGCTTCTGTGACAATAACTTATTTATGTTTCATTGAAGAACAATGTTTAAGGTAGAATTGAAACAAATAAATTAGGGAAAGACATCTTCATAAAAACACTCCTGAAAAGGCAAAGATGGATCTTCTCGTTATCTCAGCTTGTCTATCTATTCAGCATCCACCTCTGTTCAGCCTGCTTCATTATCACTAACACTTGTCAAGTCGGTACACAGCCTTGGGGTGGTGACTGACGACCAGCTATTCTTCAAGGACAATACTGCTACAGTCTCTCAGTCTTGCAGACAGTATCTGACGGTATGCAACACAATTCTGGTGCAGGCAGCTGGATTACTGAAACTCTCTGCTGGCAGGAGCACCGGCATGTGTCACCAAGGCACTGCAGTTGATTCAAAATGTAATGGCATGTCTAGTGTTCAAACAGCAGGAGTGGACATTGTCACTACACTGGCTTACTATAGTGGCACATATTAAGTTTAAATCCTTGATGCTTGCTTACAGAGTAGTCAATAGGTCTGTACCTATACATATGGAGATACTAGTTAGGTCCTATGCTCCTTCTCATTCACTGAGATCTGCTGATTAATTGCATCTGGTGATGCCACCTCCCTGGACTGATGTTGTTTGATTGTTGACCTCTTTTGAAAGTCACTTTGGATAAAAGTGTCTAATAAGCAAATAAATTAAGATGTACATGTAAAATCTTTCTCTAGAACACAATACAGCAAGAATATGTCAAGAGCTCTACAGAATAGGATACAATATTTTGGTTAACATAACATTCTCAAATCTGCTTGATGTAATTCTGGGTCAGGGATGTTTAGACATTACTCCAGCAGCACTGGAAAGATGTAGGAAAAAAAAAAACAGGATTAGGCACAAGTGAATTGCTGGGCAGACTCAATGATAATGTCCCACTTATACAAAGTCAATTAAGAATCACCACTTCACCTAACACGCATCTCTTTGGAATGTAGAAGGAAAACCAGAGTATCTGCAAAAGAGCTCAGTCGAACATAGACAGACCGACCAAATTATAAATAGTTCACCATATCTAAAGCCAATCAAGTACTTCAGGAAGATCCTAGATTTATATAAGAAAGCTTTCCCTCATCTTCAATAAATTATGCAAAAGGGCCTTCCTTGCAACATGAATAAGCCCAGAATGAAGACTGCCACTTTTCCTCATGTATAAGTCCAGGCAGTAACAGGTTCTTTACAATGATTAGGGAAAGCTATCCTAACAATAAATTAAACCACAGCTGATAAGTTAGGGCATGTATATGTATTTAATCTTACAAATCTCAGCTTCCCACAAAATGAAATGAAAAAGATATTGTACCATGTTTCTTTAAATGTTGACTGCATGCAACTTATGTATATGTACCAAGAAAATGCCTTAAAATTTAAGTCATACCTGCTGGATAAGATGCATGCACTTTGAAGACTGAACTCCATAGGCATTGTTGACTATGTGGGGAATACCATATTTGTCACATATCATGGCCAATTCTTCCAGTCTAGCAAATGTGAAAAAAAAAACAAAGTCTAAGTGATGTATCTTTTCAACTTTGCGATAACACAAAACAGTAAAGAAAATAAAGTTAGTGCAAAATATACAAGTACAAAAATAAGCAATAATATAAAATGATTTCTTTGGTTTTAGTGTTGGATTAAAACTGGATCCTTAAGGTAGCAGTACTAACCGCAGTGTCACCTTGACAAACACGTTTGTTAATTCCAAGATTTACTACTTTAACTTGTTATCTCTAATTGCTTTCAACTCTTCCATGACACTACCATTAATTCTATATGTTGTCTGGTAATGACATTTAAGAATTATATGCTTTCATTTCTTGCAGACAAAATTCTAGTGAATTATTTTATGTTTGTAGTTTTTGACTATAACTACAACATGAGATAATATTGTGATGAAATTGAGGCTTATGTAGATATATCAATAACAGTTATCAACAAAGTTATGATGAAAAGCCTGAAGTGAGAATAACTTTTATTATTATATTAAGAATTTGTAAAAAAAAAAACAGTTTTCACAGCAGAGGGAGCTCTTAGCACCTTTAAACACCAGACTCCTACTTTAAACTTGAGCACGAGTGTACGACAAGGAATAAGACAGATCAGAAATTTCTTTTCTGTAGTGGTGACAACTACGTAATTACTCTGGCAGTAAAATTCATTTTTTGCCAGTTCGTTATATATAGGACCAGTTTTAAAAAAAAAAACTACTCAAGCCTATATCAGAATAAATCTAAATGTAAAAAGGATATTAAACAAAGCCTCATAAAAAAACCCTAATAAATAGTGCAAACAGTCCAGTAGAAAACCATTAAAACCTAGTTTCTACAAAATTGACAGCATACTTTAATAGTACCTATTATGTCATATTTGGCTGCAATTATTATTTACCTTAATCACATAACATATATGCGCAATACTATTCAATGTATTCCCCTGATTTAAAAATCACAGGTTAATGCTGTCGCAATTTCAGGCAACAGTAGACAAAAGGTTATAGATTAATCAAGCCTCATAACTGACATTAAATGTTCAAGTACTGTATCTGACACATACAATTGATGTTAATTGCTAAATTGACACAATTTAACAATTAATATCTCATCATGTGTAGAGTTAAATATAAAAATTTATTAAAAATTATAAAAAAACATTTTATTATGCTGGCTACAGTGATGTGAACAAATAGATGGCACACAAAGTTTTTTTCTGCTCTGTTAGTGCTATTACATAATCTCGGACTCTAAAGGTGCATGTTACTGTATAGGATACCACTTTCCTCTCAGTCCCACTAATCAATTCTGCTACAAACCTGTCTGGAACTCTTGGAGCAAAACAAGAGGTGGTAGAATGAACACAGAGAATGTTTTCAGGCCCAAGTTCTTTAATTTTGCTTTCTATACTCTGTACGTCAGTACGTAATTCATCTCCTTCCAGTAAGTTCTCTATCACCACTGGCTCAAATCCTGTCAAAAATAAAATGCAAAATAACATTATACTGTTTATAAGTTTACTGCTTACATTTATATTGGCTCTTTGTGATGACTATTCTAGCATTTTCAGTAACAATGTGGAAGGTTTGATGTTCTTATTTACAGTAAAAAAATTAGAAGCCAATTACATATTAGTTTATGTATTTTTGTATAGCACTTTTCACTGAAGGCAGACACACAGCTGTTACCCTCTTCTTAAGTCATTAATATTTACTTCCATTCACATGTTCTTTCATTCACTTATAACATTAGCCACTCAGACACTATATATACAGTTAGGTCCATAAATATTTGGACAGAGACAACTTTTTTCTAATTTTGGTTCTGTACATTACCACAATAATTTTAAATGAAACAACTCAGATGCAGTTGAAGTGCAGATTTTCAGCTTGAATTCAGTGGGGTGAACAAAACGATTGCATAAAAATGTGAGGCAACTAAAGCATTTTTTTAACACAATCCCTTCATTTCAGGGGCTCAAAAGTAATTGGACAATTGACTCAAAGGCAATTTCATGGGCAGGTGTGGGCAAGTCCGTCATTATGTCATTATGAATTAAGCAGATAAAAGGCTTGGAGTTGACTTGAGGTGTGGTGCTTGCATGTGGAAGATTTTGCTGTGAACAGGCAACATGCGGTCAAAGGAGCTCTCCATGCAGGTGAAAGAAGCCATCCTTCCATCCATCCATCCATCCTCTTCCGCTTATCCGAGGTCGGGTCTCGGGGGCAGCAGCTTGAGCAGAGATGCCCAGACTTCCCTCTCCCCAGCCACTTCTTCTAGCTCTTCCGGGAGAATCCCGAGGCGTTCCCAGGCCAGCCGGGAGACATAGTCCCTCCAGCGTGTCCTGGGTCTTCCCCGGGGCCTCCTCCCGGTTGGATGTGCCCGGAACACCTCACCAGGGAGGCGTCCAGGAGGAATCCTGATCAGATGCCCGAGCCACCTCATCTGACTCCTCTCGATGTGGAGGAGCAGCGGCTCTACTCTGAGCCCCTCCCGGATGACTGAGCTTCTCACCCTATCTTTAAGGGAAAGCCCAGACACCCTGCGGAGGAAACTCATTTCAGCCGCTTATATTCGCAATCTCGTTCTTTCGGTCACTACCCATAGCTCATGACCATAGGTGAGGGTAGGAACACAGATCGACTGGTAAATTGACAGCTTTGCCTTACGGCTCAGCTCCTTTTTCACCACGACAGACCGATGCAGAGCCCGCATCACTGCGGATGCCGCACCGATCCGCCTGTCGATCTCACGCTCCATTCTTCCCTTACTCGTGAACAAGACCCCGAGATACTTGAACTCCTCCACTTGAGGCAGGATCTCGCTCCCAACCCTGAGAGGGCACTCCACTCTTTTCCGGCTGAGGATCATGGTCTCGGATTTGGAGGTGCTGATTCCGATCCCAGCCGCTTCACACACAGCTGCAAACCGATCCAGAGAGAGCTGAAGATCACGGCCTGATGAAGCAAACAGGACAGCATCATCTTCAAAAAGCAGTGACCCAATCCTGAGTCCACCAAACCGGACCCCCTCAACACCCTGGCTGCGCCTAGAAATTCTGTCCATAAAAGTTATGAACAGAATCGGTGACAAAGGGCAGCCCTGGTGGAGTCCAACTCTCACTGGAAACGGGTTCGACTTACTGCCGGCAATGTGGACCAAGCTCTGACACCAGTTGTACAGGAACCGAACAGCCCTTATCCGGTACCCCATACTCCCGGAGCACCCCCCACAGGATTCCCCGAGGGACACGGTCGAACGCCTTTTCCAAGTCCACAAAACACATGTAGACTGGTTGGGCGAACTCCCATGCACCCTCCAGGACTCTGCTAAGGGTGTAGAGCTGGTCCACTGTTCCGCGACCAGGACAAAAACCACACTGTTCCACCTGAATCCGAGGTTCGACTATCCGACGGACCCTCCTCTCCAGAACCCCCGAATAGACTTTTCCAGGGAGGCTGAGGAGTGTGATACCTCTGTAGTTGGAACACACCCTCCGGTCCCCCTTCTTAAAGAGGGGGACCACCACCCCGGTCTGCCTATCCAGAGGCACTGTCCTTGATGTCCATGCGATGTTGCAGAGACGTGTCAACCAAGACAGCCCTACAACATCCAGAGCCTTGAGGAACTCCAGGCGTATCTCAGTCCCAGAGATGGGGGAGCTCACCTCCGAGTCCTCAGGCTCTGCTTCCTCATTGGAAGGCATGTTAGTGGGATTGAGGAGGTCTTCGAAGTACTCCCCCCACCGACCCACAACATCCCGAGTCGAGGTCAGCAGCACACCATCTCCACCATATACAGTGTTGACACTGCACTTCTTCCCCCTCCTGAGACGCCGGACAGTGGACCAGAATCTCCTCGAAGCCATCCTTAAGCTGCGAAAACAGAAAAAAACCCATCCGAGAAATTGCTACAATATTACGAGTGGCAAAATCTACAGTTTGGTACATCCTGAGAAAGAAAGCAAGCACTGGTGAACTCAGCAACGCAAAAAGACCTGGACATCCACGGAAGACAACAGTGGTGGATGATCGCAGAATCATTTCCATGGTGAAGAGAAACCCCTTCACAACAGCCAACCAAGTAGGCGTATCGATATCCAAGTCTACCATAAAGAGAAGACTGCATGAAAGTAAATACAGAGGGTGCACTGCAAGGTGCAAGCCACTCATAAGCCTCAAGAATAGAAAGGCTAGATTGGACTTTGCTAAAGAACATTTAAAAAAGCCAGCACAGTTCTGGAAAAACACTCTTTGGACAGATGAAACCAAGATCAACCTCTACCAGAATGATGGCAAGAAAAAAGTATGGAGAAGGCGTGGAACAGCTCATTATCCAAAGCATACAACATCATCTGTAAAACACGGTGGAGGCAGTGTGATGGCTTGGGCGTGCATGGCTGCCAGTGGCACTAGGACACTAGTGTTTATTAATGATGTGACACAGGACAGAAGCAGCCGAATGAATTCTGAGGTGTTCAGAGACATACTGTCTACTCAAATCCAGCTAAATGCAGTCAAATTGATTGGGCGGCATTTCATGATACAGATGGACAATGACCCAAAACATACAGCCAAAGCAACCCAGGAGTTTATTAAAGCAAAGAAGTGGAAAATTCTTGAATGGCCAAGTCAGTCGCCTGATCTTAACCCAATTGAGCATGCATTTCACTTGTTGAAGACTAAACTTCAGACAGAAATGCCGCTGCAATAAAGGCCTGGCAGAGCATTAAAAAGGAGGAAACCCAGCAGCTGGTGATGTCCATGAGTTCAAGACTTCAGGCTGTCATTGCCAGCAAAGGGTTTTCAACCAAGTATTAGAAATGAACATTTCCAGTTATTTAATTTGTCCAATTACTTTTGAGCCCCTGAAATGAAGGGATTGTGTTAAAAAAATGCTTTAGTTGCCTCACATTTTTATGCAATCGTTTTGTTCACCCACTGAATTAAAGCTGAAAGTCTGCACTTCAACTGCATCTGAGTTGTTTCATTTAAAATTCATTGTGGTAATGTACAGAACCAAAATTAGAAAAAAGTTGTCTCTGTCCAAATATTTATGGACCTAACTGTACCTTTAGCCAGTGTTTCTGTTCCAGGTCCTTCACCTCCATTAACCATCCATATTTATATTTACTACCTAATAAAGCATATGATGGCAAAAATGTACAGAAGGAAGAAGAAAAGGACTGCTAGGAAAGTTAATTTAATAATAAATCCCAAAATCTTAAGTTGTTCCTTTTTGAAATTAATACTAAAAACAAGATATGGTTCCAGATATGTACAATGTTTAATTGCAATATGTCTAAATTATTGAATTATATGTATACAATATATGAATTGTTAAAAAGTAAAAACATAAAAAATATACAACCTGCTGTTATCATTGATTTAAAGCAGGACTTCTGATCAATCCTAGGCCATATAATGTATTTTCCTGTTGGCCTCTTCTGCCTCAGTGTGAGAAAGCATAGTGTTAAGCTCATGCCAGTTGCCATAGGAACTACAAAACAACTAGAAACTGTTTTCACCCCTAAAACAAAAGTAATAAAAACACAGTATAACTTAATAAATCAGTGTTTAAAATCACATATTGAGATTACTTATCAAAAATATAATATGACACCTGAATTTTATCAAAATATGGTTTAACACTATAGTAGGACAGAGGATGATAGTCACGATGGAGAAAATATGTTTCCAAAAATAATGCTGAAGTTACATACAGTAGAGCAGTGCTCCGCAACCGGTGTGCCGCGAGCCGATACAGGTGTGACGCGGTCAAATAAGACAATTTTCTAACTAAATAATATTTCAACGGTCCTCCTTAGAAACACAATAACGAGAATACGTGCAATGAAATATTCGCGTAAATAGCCTTTTAAAGGTTTCATAATTTTATGTGTCATTTCTCTGAAATAATAAATCCCATCGCCTGTCGCCTACGACGTAGGCCCTACGTAGTCGCCAGACAACTCCGTAGTATGCTTTGATAGGCAGATCGCTCCGTGCCCTCACCTAGATTCAATTCAAGCTGACGTATTAGTCGTGCTACGTCGCATTCACTCGTCTTGCGACAGTAGTTATCATTCATTACTATTAGTTGTGTTGCTGAATTGTGTATGGTTAACGTTCTTCGTGTGATTCATATTTAGTTTTATACCCCTTTAAATATGGATAAATTTTTACGTGGAAAAGATTCGTCTTCACGTACAGATGATGAAGAACCCAGCACAAGTGTTGCAAAAAAAACCCAAAGAAGATTGTGAAAAGGAAGTACAACGAAGACTACATTCGATATGGATTCTCGTGGTGTGGTGACGAAACGGCTCCAAAGCCACAATGCATCATTTGCGGCGATCAGCTATCAAACGAGGCAATGGCACCCAGTAAACTAAATCGCCAGCTAAATTCAAACCATCCCAGTTACGCCAAAAAAGACAAACAACTCTTGTGTTAATTAAAAATGATAAGCGGTCATGCTTAAAAGATCTTGACCAAGAACTTCGGGTTGCGCTGTCAAATATTGAGCCGAATATAAAACTTTTGTGTTCATTGAAACAAGCGCAGGTATCACATTAATCAGTCATTATGTTATAATAATTATTAAGATTGCATAAAAGTTAATATAGTATAGTTTTTATGTATGTATACTTATAATAAATGTATACTTATAATAAAAAATGAAAATTTATTGTAATATTTGTGTATTAAATTCATATCTATATATCAGTGGCGTAGCTGGAGATCATGTTGCCCGGGGCGGTGAAAAATTTGACGCCCCAAAGCTGAAAGAAATTTTTTTTTTTTGCGCCTCCTCAAGGAACAAAAAAAAAAATAAAGTACCGTAGTTTGGACGCCCCTAAATAGCTGGCGCTCGGAGCGGAGCCGAACCCCCCCCCCCCCCCCCCGCTATAGCGACGCCACTGCTATATATTATAGCTTTTGATGTGCCGCGGAATTCTAGGAAGAACTTTGGTGTGTCGTAGGTTTGAAAAGGTTGCGGAGCACTGCAGTAGAGCATCTTCATAAGTACATAGATATGCCAGACCACTAGTCTAATATTTTCATTTGTCACCTTTATATTGTATGATGGATCCTATATAACTCTACGAGTGAGAAGTATATGCAGTCTAAGCACTCTTCTCATTTTCACACTTTAACCATTTAGCTCTTTCACTTTTATATTCTGATAATGTACAAAAGCAAATATTAAATTGATGGTAATTCATAGTTTTTTTAATTGAAAAAAAGGAAGGCTAGTGATTCATTAAAGCTAAAGTCCTCATGGGAGGTTAGCAAAAAAGAAGGTGAAGATTCACACTTCTTTCTTGGATTTTTTAATGAGATGCATGATTTAAACAATTCATGTTGCCTTCTAAGAGAAAAAAGAACAGAAAAAAGAGAAGCAATGTCACATCATTAAATAATCTCTGCAGTAGTCCTAGCATATCTATCTAGAGTGGAACAGAGTGTTTAGAAGAACTTTTTTTTTCTCATGCCACAGCTGTCAGTCCTTGAATTCCATAGAGTACAATGGCATTCTCCTGTAAGAAATCGTAAGTCATTGAGAGTGCTAGCCCTTGCCTATCCAGTGCTAATTATTTAGGATCCAATTCAAGTCTTCAAGTAAGAAACTGTAAGGAAATGAGAAAGCACACAAAAAACACTATCAATTATGCACTCTGTCTCCATCACTAATGGCACAACACATTCTTCAGTGCTCAGTGTTGACTTCTTGCTACCTTCTTTTCACAAAGGATGTGAGCTCATAACACCACACTACACTCCTTGCTAATTTTACATGGATCATTTTTTCAGGACAGCCAAAAAGGAAATACTCTAAAACAGCACCTCTGGCCTCACTGCAAAATCTAAATCTTGGGGCATCTGTATATCATGCAGCAACACTATTTAAATTATCCTCAAGGAACTTGTATTATTTTTTGTCTCAGTACAAAAAGGTTTGCAATACACCCAGAATGAAACCGACAGAGAACAACAATTAAGGTGGAGGTTATTTGTTAAATATTTTCACAGAACATAAAATCAATTAAATCTTATTATTACTAACAACATAGATACTACACCCCATTACTATGCCTTTCTTATTTTTTCCTAAATTGCCTCAGTATGGATATACAGTAGTTTGTGATGGACTAGTAGTGCCCAGTGTAGGGTTAGATTTTTTTCTGGTGTTGTATGCAATTAATATATCTTTGACACCCTGCAAAACTGTGAATGGAGCGAGTTAAGGTAAATAGATGAATCTTATGTGACTGACCCGTTTTCAAAATTGTTGTCTGCTCCTTAAAATTTTTTATATAAATAGCAAAGGATAACTAACCTCTTTTTTTTTCAAACTATTAATTTTAATTTGTTTTACTTGTTGTATGTTTTGTTAAGGCTGATTTCTTTGTTTTAACATTTATTTTAATTCTCCATTTTTTTTGTAACTGCTGATAAGAGTCCATGTTCCAGCCAAGTCCCTGAAACACTTCCAAGATCAGCACTGATTGCACTAACAGAAAGAATAATCAATAATTAATAATAGTAATTAGTATCTCACCATGATTTATGCTTTAATTGATCATCAGAAAAATATTTTATTTACTATATTTCTGCATAGATTTAGTGTGCATTCACACACACACATATATAAAGGTCTTGAGGACATTAGACAGTATGTGAGCGCAAATGTGGCCTTTTTAAAATGTAAAAGTCAGGAAAACAAACGGCCACTCTAAAAATTGCCAGAATTGCCTCTTCATTTGCCCCACAATATATACATTCATTAACACACACTATATACAGTAATCCCTCCTCCATCGCGGGGGTTGCGTTCCAGAGCCACCCGCGAAGTAGGAAAATCCGCGAAGTAGAAACCATACGTTTATATGGTTATTTTTAGAATGTCATGCTTGGGTCACAGATTTGCGCAGAAACACAGGAGGTTGTAGAGAGACAGGAACGTTATTCAAACACTGCAAACAAACATTTGTCTCTTTTTCAAAAGTTTAAACTGTGCTCCATGACAAGACAGAGATGACAGTTCTGTCTCACAATTAAAAGAATGCAAACATATCTTCCTTTTCAAAGGAGTGCAAAGCAAGCAGTCAAAAAAAAAAATCAATACGGCTTTTAAGTATGCGAAGCACCGCCGGTACAAAGCTGTTGAAGGCGGCAGCTCACACCCCCTCTGTCAGGAGCAGGAAGAGAGAGAGAGAGAGAGAGAGAGAGAGAGAGAGAGAGAGAGAGAGAGAGAGAGAGAGATAGCGAGAGACAGATAAAAAAAATCAATACGTGCCCTTTGAGCTTTTAAGTATGCGAAGCTCCGTGCAGCCTGTCCTTCAGGAAGCAGCTGCACACAGCCCCCCTGCTCACACCCCCCTACGTCAGCGCAAGAGAGAGAGAGAGAGAGAGAGAAGTTAGCTGGATAGCTTTTCAGCCATCTGCCAATAGCGTCCCTTGTATGAAATCAACTGGGCAAACCAACTGAGGAAGCATGTACCAGAAATTAAAAGACCTATTGTCCGCAGAAACCCGCGAAGCAGCGAAAAATCCGCGATATATATTTAAATATGCTTACATATAAAATCCGCGATGGAGTGAAGCCGCGAAAGGCGAAGCGCGATATAGCGAGGGATCACTGTACAATATATGGAAATACAAGAAACAACTGTGCATTTGTCAGTATGAATGGCTGTTGTGTACCTTTATGACAGGTGAAAAAAGCTGCAGCTGAATCTAGCAGTGAAAGTGGTCAATGATGGTAAATCCAAAAAATGTAAAGCTCTCTTCAGCATCTCTTTCGATGTAGATGGGAGTATGGTCAGCCAATTTCACCAATGCTTTTAAGAGTTTTGGTGGTGGTTTAATTTTAAATTGGTTTGTATAAGCTAATAAAAAAAAGACAAACTGGACAATATTTAAACAGTAAAAATTAAAGGTCAAGACAGAAAGAACCTCAGGTTTTAGAACATAGAAAAAGTCACACACATAATACAATAGGAAAAATATAGATCAAATGGACAGAGTTACATGGCAGTTTTGTACAGTACAGACAACCAAAAAGGCTGTTTACAGATTATTAAAATTGGTGCATTGGCAGGTTAAATGACTTGACCTAGGTTATACTATAAGCCAGGACTAGAGAATAAATCACCCTCCTTGTTATATTCAACCCAGTGTTTTGGGGACTAGGCATTGATGCTAGTAAGGCAATTAAGTAAGGTGCACTCAGAAAGACAGGTGCTTTTTTGATGGTTAACTACTTCTGCCTTCTGTGTAGGTGTAAGTGAGACAACAAACTCGAAGGGAAAAACATAGCTATGACTTATACCAGTGTGGAGTACTGTGTGGAACACAATGAAGAATATGCTAATGAAGACAATAATTTCCTCCTACAGCAAAGCTGAGAACTACCTTTTATGTACATTACATATACAGTAATCCCTTCTCCATTGCGTGGGTTGCGTTCCAGAGCCACCCGCGAAATAAGAAAATCCGCGAAGTAGAAACCATATGTTTATATGGTTATTTTTATATTGTCATGCTTGGGTCACAGATTTGCGCAGAAACACAGGAGGTTGTAGAGAGACAGGAACGTTATTCAAACACTGCAAACAAACATTTGTCTCTTTTTCAAAAGTTTAAACTGTGCTCCATGACAAGACAGAGATGACAGTTCTGTCTCACAATTAAAAGAATGCAAACATATCTTCCTCTTCAAAGGAAACAGAGAGGAAAGCAAACAAATCAATAGGGCTGTTTGGCTTTTAAGTATGCGAAGCACCGCCGGTACAAAGCTGTTGAAGGCGGCAGCTCACACCCCCTCCGTCAGGAGCAGGGAGAGAGAGAGAGAGAGAGACAGAGAAAAACAAAGTCAAAAATCAATACGTGCCCTTTGAGCTTTTAAGTATGCGAAGCACCGTGCAGCATGTCGCTTCAGGAAGCAGCTGCACACAGAAGGTAGCAACGTGAAGATAATCTTTCAGCATTTTTAGACGAGCGTCCGTATCGTCTAGGTGTGCGAACAGCCCCCCTGCTCACACCCCCTACGTCAGGATCAGAGAAAGTCAGCGCAAGAGAGAGATAGAGAAAGTAAGTTGGGTTTCTTCTCAGCCATCTGCCAATAGCGTCCCTTGTATGAAATCAACTGGGCAAACCAACTGAGGAAGCATGTACCAGAAATTAAAAGACCCACTGTCCTCAGAAATCCGCGAACCAGCAAAAAATCCGCGATATATATTTAAATATGCTTACATATAAAATCCGCGATAGAGTGAAGCCGCGAAAGGCGAAGCGCGATATAGCGAGGGATCACTGTACTCTAAATGAGCTCCACACATTAACGTTTAAGAACTACTTATTCTGATTGTCTATCTATCTCTCATTTTCACGCATAATCAATTATAAATTAGATAGTTTTGAATATTACTTTTATTTTTTTGTTGCATATTTAGTTGATAGTTGCCTTGGTTAAAGGTGGCTTAGAAGATCAGGACACATTATACATTTTTACAGATATACTTTATAGTTGGAACAGAGGCAGGGTAAGCAAATACTAGAGAGTCACATAATAAAGCTGAGGCAGGAATTAAACCAGCAACATTTTGGTTTAAAGGACAGTGTCTCAGCCACTAATATAATAAATAATAGTGTACTGTACATACTGTACATGTTATCAAAAAATATACTGGTTTCATTTGAAAGTTTGTCATTTTTAAATGGAAATGAAATAAGGTATTTTTGCATTATGAGATATACTGTAGATTACTACTATAAGCTTGGGTTGGCTATACTGTAAAGCAATACATACAATTACATATTTTCTTACTAAAGCTTATACTAAATATAGAAGTAGAAGACACATAAAACAGTTGTTATGAATGCAGTATGACAGGAAAGGTAAATATGATGCTAAACAGATGTAAATAAACAGATGTAAATCTTGAGTTTACTTACTATAAACAAAGTGCTTCAAAAATAAAAACAAATTCTTATGTTTAAAGGTAACACTGACTCGTATGGTTTGAAATATTAAATATACTTATAAAATAAAAACTCACTTCATAAAGAAAGTGCCAAAATCACATACCTGCAATCTTTAACATATCCAACACTACTGAATTGGTTATTCTGTTGAGTAAACTGGAACCAGCAGCCTTAGGTTGGATTGCAGCAATATCTCCTGATCTTCCAATGCCATGGATGAGTCTGGAACAAAAAGACAGTATATTCTTTAGTATATTTAATTTACTTTTTATCCATCAATTACAATTATATTTTTAATCCTTCAGGTAATAACCTAGAAATCCATTTGCCCATCAACCCATTGTTTGAACAGAAAATAGGAGCCTTTGTCAGTAGCATTGATTTCATGGCAGGAATCAGCAGCCTTATACCGTATACACTACTGTTCAAAGGTTTTAGAACATTTCAGTTTTTCTTCAAATTAATCTATTGAAATGCAACAAATGTCCTAAAATGGTGAAAAGTTAAGTAGTAAACTGCCAGAGGTTTAAATTTAATGTTTAGGTTAGCAAAAATTGAAGAAGGAAATTTCAGAATATTTCAAATAGGCCTTCTTCAGGGAACAACTGATAGGTTACAACATACATATATTCTGCAGCAATTAAAGTAAATTAAGCCTTGCAAGTTGAAGCAAAGCAAAGAATTTGCACAGGTGTCCTAACTTCTGTTGATTACTTAAAAACCCTCTTAAAGCAGAGTTGGAACAGACTGTGTTACTACATCTTCTACACTCTAGAAGGTTGTACATGCCAGTAATAATGTCAAGAAAAAATGCCTTCATTGCATTTCAACTAATTAAATTTGAAGGAAAACTGAGGTGTTCTAAAATTTTTGACCTGTAGTGTATAATAATAATAATAATAATATAGTAGGGCTCATTCATGTGAATACCCACTCATACTGATAATCAAACTACTGTATTTTGCATGGTTTTGGGACGTAACAGGCAACCATGGTGATACAAACTTAAAGGCAAACATTATATCTGCAGTTTAACAGTAATTAATGTGGCAAATGTTGTATAAATTCCATAGAACAAAAATATGGAATTCCATAGAACAAAAATACACAATGGCTAGCCCCAAGGCCCAAAATTTATTCACTTTTCATAATCATACACTCCAATTACTGCATCATGGTAGTGCAAAGTTCCACATACAGGCACAATTTTTTGTTACTAATCAAAATACACCAAGTATTTTCTGGGATGTGGAAAAAAAACCAACAAGACATGTAGAAAAAATGGGAAAAAGGGAGACAGTATAATTTCCACATGGACAGTGTGGAATAATTTAGGTGTACCATAATTGGTGAATTATGTGATAGTGTGCCATAATTTAAAAATCATGACTTTTTAGCAGTGAGATGGCAGCACTAACCATACCTACTGTTTCATACAGCGCAGAAATATTAAGTACAGTGGAACCTCGGGTTATGAACGTCTCGAACCACGTACAAATCGGGTTATGACCAAAAAGTTCGCCAAACTTTTGCATCTGTTCACGACCACACACTCGGGTGACGAACAAGCCAGTTTCCCTTCCGGTTCGTATGTGCCGATGATTTATGCACGTGTTCAGTCTCTCCCTGTGCATTCCCTGTGCAGCGAGCGAGAGAGAGCACGAGAGAGAGAGAGAGAGCGCGAGCAAGAGAGAGAGTGAGAGAGAGAGAGAGAGAGCGCGCGAGCAAGTGTATATATATTTACATACAGCTCATATGGTCCGGAACAGATTAATTGTATTTACATACAATTCTATGGGGAAAATTACTTCGGGTCACGACCAAATCGGTCCACTGGATATAAACTTTTTTGTAACAGGTGTGAAATAAAGCAGGAATTTTTGTCAGCTTATACTGCTTGGTTTGAAGGTCCTATCAAGCACAGCGATATCTTCTGTGTGAGTCTTTATCCGCTTTCTTTCAGTCTCAGTCTATATTTTTCTTTTTGAGACTGTGCTGTTCTCGAACATTCCAAAGACATGCTGCTAGATCACTATTCCAAAAATAATTCCCAAATGTGACAAAATGCATAGTTGCTTTTGTGCATCCTGCACAGAATACCACACCATTCACGTTCTGTTTCATGTCTCCTACTTGCCAAGATAAACTATAGTTTTATGAAGCCAATAGCAAGGTAAACTGGATTAAATTCAATAATGTACTTAAGATAAATGTCTCTTATAAAGTGTTTGTTTTTTGTTGCCACTTGTCTTCTTGTTTATACAAACACATGGCCACCTACACAAAAAGAATTACCAGGAAGTAATTCTGGAGAACACTCATTTTGTTTTACTCTTAAGCAAAGCTGTTTTGAACATGTTTGTTCATTTGGGTGTATTAGGGCTCAGTAAGGCTCAGCTTCATTGTAATAATCATGCCAATTAAAAAAATTGATTCCAATTGTTTATGTGGCCTACCAAAGTCTGCTAAAGTACAGGAACATATTTTTTTTTCATTCATTCATTCATTCATTCATTCACTCATTTATTCACTTTCAATCAGTTTTTCCTGGTAAAGGTTGAGGTTGCAAGTAGCAAAATGCTAACCTGTGCTGACCAGGCCTCCCTATCATCAGCAAGTAGCTGATCCTCCCATGAAGAACACCGAGACATTCCCAGGACAGCCGAGAGACACGGTACCCTAAATTGTCCCTAGGGGCCTTGCCTTGTACACCTACCAAGGGAGGTACTAGGGCACATCCAAGCTACATGGTTGAACCATCTCTGCAGGCTCAGGAATGGTGTTTGCTGGCGAGTGTTCGGTGGCCAGGCCACCTCTGTACTCCTGGTCAGGCTCAGCCTGAAAATGTCTCATGGAGCCACCATGTGGGTTGAAAGGTAAGGGTCACCCTCAATGCCAGTCAGTTGAAATGCAAAAGTGGTGAAGACCCTGGTATACTAGGCCTTGGCAGTTTTACTTAATTTTCTTCAAACATATAGTTTGCCTAGAAAACACTCATTTTCACTCTACCAAACATGTGTACAGCTACAACAAGTGCAAATTGTGCTAGGATAGCACCTTAAATATAATCTGTTCAACTTATTTTCCTTCCATTTACATAGCATCCTCACCAAACAAATATGGTTGTTTTTTCTGTAACAAAAATAATTAGCATGTAAAAGTGAAATACCTTTAATTATTCACACGATTAAACTTACAAATTGAATAAGTACCTGTGAAATGAAAAGAATGCTTTGAAGCAATGGACTTTGGGAATCTAGATTTCCATTCTTGCAGACCAGGCCTAGTTACTTCAGACTGGATGTGTACAGTCAGTAAATCCCCATTTTCATGTCTTTCTATTGTTTTTCATTGAATTCATGGTTTGGTTTAGCTCTGGACTACTCAAAGAAATACATCCAGTCTCCATGTTGTTTTGGGTACACAAGTGTGTCCATTGTTCTTTATCTCAGAATAAAAGCATTTGTGGATTAAAACTGGTTTTCACAAAATATTTGCTTTAATTTGGCACCTTTAATTACACTTGCAATCCTCACATGCCCCTATTCCTACCATTTAAAATGAGTGCCATAACACCATGCTATCACATCTATGCTTCTGGTTAGGGATGGTGTTGAACAGATATACCTTCATCACTTTACCTTACTGAAAAACTTCCCTTTAGACATGTACTCCCAGATACAGAATTTTGTTTTCCTGTCAGGTTGTTTATCATTTTTTGACTAAAGATATGTCTGCCTATAGTTGTTTTTTTCTACCTTTGCCAAAATGGTTGTTCCATCAGTTCCCTCCCAAATCCACCTTAATAAAAGGATAAGTGTCCATCTAGCTGCAATGTCTCTGTTATTCCAAAAGATGCCGCATCACAAACATTTTTAGTAATAAAATGCATCACATTTGTCATTTCAACAGATGGTCCATCACAAACATTAGCACTACTTTTATGAATCCCATAACAAAAGGCATACAACAGAGATATACAGTGTGCATTGCATTATGCACTGCAAATATTAACATTGATTAATTAGATTTCAATCTGTCTTAGTCAGGTAGCACTGCTAGCTTTCACAATAAACATGTTTTGTCATTTGCTGGGAGTTTAACAAACATGAGAGATAAAGCTTTATGTTTCTAACTAATCTAACTAAATGGCAAGAACATTTTTGTTTGTTACAGTAAAGAAAATGAATACTTTTCAAATCAAAATAATTTTTGTCTTCATTGTAAATCAGATACAAACAATTTCTAGAATATGAATTTCATTATTCACTAAATTATTCTTGAATTTGTTTTGAATATAAAACAAAACAAGATTTGTCAAAGTCAAAGAATAATTTTTTGAAACCATACATTAAAAGAAATATTATGATGATATTATCTTCAGGCAGAGACCGCTAACAACCTTTTGATATGATAATCCCACAACTACTAACAGGTGTACCAACATGACAGAATGCCTGAGCTAATTTGTACAGCATAACTAATTATGCTTACAGCTAAATTGTGCCTGAAGGCTACTTATATTCCCCAGTTGCCCCTTACCTCAGATCAATGCACTGGTTACATTTTACATTAACAGCCTTATGTATGTGAAAGTCTGCAGGAACTTAATAATGTTGTTAATCTTACAACAGTATTTATATACTTATATTTATTTAAATATTTCTAAAAGTGCATATTGCTTTGAGCCTGCCCAAAACAACATTTACTACATACAAAAAATGAAAATGAATGACTATCTTACTTAAAATAATATGAATGCAATTATTTCTTGAAAATTCATATAGAAAATGAACGGTTTAAAATGCATTTTGCGTTTTTTGACACTCTAGCTACCATGTGACCTTGCCAGCTAAACATACATAAAGACAATCATAAATGCATAAACTCAATATTAAGAATAGTGCTTCTTTTCTGAGTATCCAATACAAATTACTCAAAACATATTGGTCTTTGCTGCCCAACCACACCCCCATTCAACACACCGTCACTTTTTTATTAAAATAAACACTTAAAACCTTTAAGACAGTAAAAAATGAAGGTGCTTAAATATTTTTCTTTTAAAAACATAAAAACCTGAGAAAACAGACAGTTACTCCAGAATGGTTACATCCATTCCTCAACTGTTACCTATCTAATTGTGTTTCTTACCAGCATTTTTTTCAGGTAATTGATTGCATCCAGGTACTTTTTAGGTTAAATAACATTAAAACCTGATTTTGCAGGATGATGAGAAATATATCTCTTTACAGTACAGAAATCATACAGTAAACAATTAAAATGATAATAGCAGCATACATTAATGCATCATATATACAAAAACACAGAAGAAAAAACAAGAAGCCTAAGTAATACTAGGGAGCAGCTGAAATTAAGACATTATACTTTATAGTGATGAAAACAACTGACTTATAAGTAGACAACTGAATACTGACCTATAATGTCTTCTTGCAACTAGACTGGAAAATACTCTCCCTTCCCTCTCACCAACTCCACAGTTTCCCAAGAAGTTGTTGCTGTCCATAATTGCAAGCTCATGAAGGAATAATTCAATAGTACTTTCATCCCAGCCGTCTTCTGGGCATTTTCCCTTCGATTGAAAATAAATAGAATTTTAACACAGAAGAGCGGTGCTACTTTTGCACAGAACAAACACTTTAAATTAGTTTAACTAAACTGTAATAATTATTTATAACATAAAATTGATATTAATACAGGACATCATCTTTACATTAACTGCAATAACCAGTAAAGAACAAAAATACTGAAACATAAATATCTATTTTACTCAATACATATTACAGTAAAGAAAATGAATTAAAACTACAGAATTTTAAGTCATTATATTTCCAGTCTGAGTGTCAAAATACAGATAAATGATAATAATTCTATTTAACAAATCTGCCAATTTGTTGCAAATATTGTAATAAATCTTTAACATCATGAAACGTATACAAATACTAATACATAACTCAGTATTATAGGTATGAGTTCACTACAAAACAATAAGAGGAAGTGGAATACTTTGCTGGGTATTTCAGGCAGAATATACTGTTAATGATAGTTGTCATAGATGCAGGCTAATATACAATCTCAACTA
This sequence comes from Erpetoichthys calabaricus, assembly GCF_900747795.2. Lineage (NCBI taxonomy): Eukaryota > Metazoa > Chordata > Cladistia > Polypteriformes > Polypteridae > Erpetoichthys > Erpetoichthys calabaricus. The sequence goes on along the minus strand of NC_041398.2, from coordinate 87,026,766 downwards.
TGTTACAAACTTGAAAAATATTTGTGTTAATAGCAGTTTATACCTGAACTGTGAGTATCAAATAAGCTTAAAAAAAAAGTTGAGTACATTAGTGATGTGCAGACTATAGAAAATCTGTTTAATTGATTAGTTGATAGGATAATTAAAAAAAAAAGATAGATGGTATCAGGTTATTGCAGCTGTTTCCATATGTGTGTTAAAATGTCTTTAGCACCAAAACAGAAATGTAATGGCTTTGCAGCCTGTTCTGTAACAATGCAATCTTGAGTCATTCCCGTTGTTACAATTTTGAGTCGTCATTAAAGATTCACTCACATTATGTCCTCAGCATTACAATTACATTCCATCCTAAATGATGCAATCTCATTGCGTTCTCATACAATAAAGCCTTTAAAAGCATAGGCTTTTACAAATGTTATGTAGTTTCATTCTAACTATCTATACTGAGCTTTCGGAAAGCACTGCTTGCAAGCAGTTTGATATAATTATTATTATCAATATATGAACTCCTTTATAATGTGTATATTGAATTTATATCTTTGCATGTTTTTTGTGTTAAGTGGCATAGTCAAATCAATACGTATGTTAGGAGGTTCTACATGGTGCATCTGTTTTAAGGAAACATGTGTGGTTGATTAGTTGATTTTTTGTACAGTATGTTATCACAGTTTCACAATATTGGTGATTTTAATACAGAGCAAGACATTCAAGTAAAGTTTGTTTACTTTGCTCCAGTGCTTGACTCTTCATTTATCACTTTGTTTAGATATCTGTTGAGCTTTGCAAGCTACACAATAGGAGGGGCAGAATAAGAAACATTTATTTGTTGAAAGGCAGCAAACTGCAATTTACATGTAAAGTAAAGAAGGTGTAAGCACAATAGTGAAGTACAGTAATCAGTATTCAGTTTTCATAGCACCTTTCACAACTTGCACCTAACCATATCTTCATTCATCTTTCATTATATCTACATGCTTCATATACACAAGGAATTATAACTTTAGTTGCGTTGGTAGCACAGCTGTTAGTGATGCTGCCTCAAAGCCCCATGATCCCCAGGTCTGACTGATTTTCTGTCCACAGACTATCATTGTGCAAATTGTACATTCATATTGTGAGCATTTGTTTTCTGGCTTCAGTATCAAAGAAGTAAATGTTAAGGATTTTTGAGATATTAATTAGCCGAAGTGTGGTTTCGTATCCAAGTTGTGTGCCCTACGAGAGAATGGTGTCCTAAACCTGGCTATTGTCTATGTCTTGCTCCAAATGAATGGTTGAATGGATTCAAATGCATTTTACATTTAATTCCAAAAAGATTCCAAAATATTCTATATCTAATGCTTCTAAATAGGGAAATTAGTACAGACAAACAACAGTTGCTAGGAGCCATGGAACAAGTAAAGAAAAAAAAACTACAGGTATGTTATAAATATACTGTATATACAGTCATATGAAAAAGTTTGGGAACCCCTCTCAGCCTGCATAATAATTTACACTACTTTCAACAAAAAAAAATAATACTGGTATGTCTTTCATTTCCTAGGAACATTTGAGTACTGGGGTGTTTTCCGAACAAAGATTTTTAGTGAAGCAGTATTTAGTTGTATGAAATTAAATCAAAGTTGAAAAACTGGCTGTGCAAAAATTTGGGTCCCCCTTGTAATTGTGCTGATTTAAATGCATGTAACTGCTCAATACTGATTACTTACAACACCAAATTGGTTGGATTAGCTCGTTAAGCCTTGAACTTCATAGACAGGTGTGTCTAATTATGAGAAATTGTATTTAAGGTGGTCAATGACAAGTTGTGCTTCCCTTTGACTCTCCTCTGAAGAGTGACAGCATGGGATCCTCAAAGCAACTCTCAAAAGATCTGAAAACAAAGATTGTTCAGTATCATGGTTTAGGGCAGCAGTTCTCAAACTGTGGGGCGCGCCCCCTAAGTAACAAAAAAGGGGGCGTGAATGTTGCCATATGTGGCGTAATTTCGCTATTTGTAGGGAAATTTTAAACTTGTAGCTGTGTATCGGCAGCAAAAAATATAGGAATAAATTTTATTAGGGTTTCAAAAAACATTAGGGGGGCACGATTAAAACTGTTATGAAAACTCGGGTCGCAAATACTTAAAGATTGAAAAACGCTGGTTCAGGGGAAGGCTACAAAATCTATCTCAGGGGTTTAAACTGTCAGTTTCAACTGTAAGGAATGTAATCAGGAAATGGAAGGCCACAAGCACAGTTGCTGTTAACCCCAGGTCTGGCAGACCAAGAAAAATACAGGAGCGGCAAATGCGCAGGATTGTGAGAATGGTTATTTTTATTTATTTTTTTTTTAATTTTTTTTTTTTTAGACAACCCACAGATCACCTCCAAAGACTTGCAAGAACATCTTGCTGCAGATGGTGTATCTGTACATCGTTCTACAATTCAGCGCAATTTGCACAAAGAACATCTGTATGGCAGGGTGATCAGAAAGAAGTCCTTTCTGCACTCACGCCACAAACAGAGTCGCTTGTTGTATGCAAATGCTCATTTAGACAAGCCAGATTCATTTTGGAACAAAGTACTTTGGACTGAAGAGACAAAATGTAGTTATTTGGTCATAACAAAAAGCGCTTTGCATGGTGGAAGAAGAACACTGCATTCCAAGAAAAACACCTGCTACCTACTGCCAAATTTGGTGGAGATTCCATCATGCTGTGGGGCTGTGTGGCTAGTTCTTGGACTGGGGCCTTGTTAAAGTCAAGGGTTGCATGAATTCAACCCAATATCAACAAATTCTTCAGGATAATGTTCAAGCATCAGTCACAAAGTTGAAGTTATGCAAGGGTTTGATATTCAAACAAGACAATGACTTAAAGCACAGTTCCAAATCTACAAAGGCATTAATGCAGAGGGAGAAGTACAATGTGAATGTGTGAATGGCCGTCACAGTCCCCTGACTTGAATATCATCGAAAATCTATGGGATGATTTGAAGCAGGCTGTCCATGCTCGGCAGCCATTAAATTTAACTGGAGAGATTTTGTATGGAAGAATGGTCAAAAATACCTCCATCCAGAATCTAGACACTCATCAAAGGCTATAGGAGGCATCTAGAGCAGGCATGTCAAACTGAGGGTCGCCCGAGGGCCATATGGGTCACATTTGTGTTGTCATGAGGGCCACACACAACAACTAATTGAAGTCATTTAATAAAAATTATTGTAGAATATTTTTATTACTTAAACTTAGAAACGTATGATGTGCATACAAATGGTTTAGTGGCTAGCCACATTCATGAATGTAAGGTAATGAAGTAGTTTAATAAAAGAAAAAAAAACTAAGTTTAAAATGGCAACACAGACTTGTATACAACAGCAACAAATACATTGTACAAAAATTACAACAGTTCAAAATGAACACATTTATTTACAACTGTTCAATCATTTTTAGTGTTTTGTCCTGAGGCTTGACACCTCTTTTTAATGACAATTATTGGTATAACTGGCTGAAATGTCTGTGCAGTTCCGACTTTGATCAGAGATGACAAGTGTTGATCAGTCAGCCTTGTTCTCTGAGAAGTTTTTGTTGATTTCATGAAGGAAAATAACTGTTCACACACATAGGTAGAACCGAACATTGCCATAATCTTTGTGGCAAACTTTTTGAGGTTTTTAAACTTTTCAGGAAGGTATGAAAAGAAACCAGGTATCCCCACTTCAAGATACTTTGCTCTGAGTGTAGAATCCGACTGCATTTCTAATAGTTCCATCTGCAGGCTTTCTTCTGCCTTGACAACATCAAAGGTGAATGGTGCTGAGAATAATGCAAAGTGGTATTCAAAAGATGAGAAATCACGAAATCTTTCCTGAAATTCCTTTGATAACAGTTCCAGGTGACTGTCATACTTAGCAAAGGTAAGTACAGACTCAGTATTAGCAAGTGTTTTTCAGCTCTTTGCACTTAGGAAAATGAACTAAATTTTCATTTGACAACTGTGACTTCCATAAGCTTAGTTTTGCAATGAAGCATTGATGTCATCATACAACTGAGTGCTGAGTTTGTTTTTACGTTGTAATTTCAAATTAAGATCATTTAGTTGTGCAGTAATGTCCACAGAAAAAGCCAGATCCTGGAGCCAACTTTCATCTTTTATTTCATCTGTGTTTTGACCTTTCATCTCCAAAAACATAATTATTTCTTGTCTCAACAAATAAAATCTTTTCAGCACTTTGTGACATGACAGCCAGCGGACTTCTGTGTAGAATGGAACATCTGTGAATTGATTATCCATATCTTCCAACAACTGGCTGAATTGACTGTGGTTGAGAGCACGACCTCTGATATAGTTCACTGTCTTTGTGACCAAACTAAGCACATGATCAAATTTTAAAATCTTTGAACACAAATTTTGCTGATGAATAATGCAGTGAAAATGTGCAAATGATGAATCTGGATGCGAGTTTTCTATTTTTGTTCGTAACTTGGCAGCAACACCATTATGTCTGCCAACCATATTCGCAGCACCGTCGGTAGATAAGCATGCAAGTTTACTCAAATCCAAACCATAGTCATGCAGAACCTGCTCGACTTTCTCAAAGATGTCCTGGCTTGTTGTAGTGTCATGCATGGGGATCAGTTCAATCAGTTCTTCATAAATATTAAATTCACTGTCACAGGCCCTGATGAAAACTGCAAGCTGTGCTATTCCAGTGATGCCAATGGTCTCATCAATAGCAATAGAAAAATGTTCAAATCTTGATGATGCGGCCTTCAACTGTTGTTTCAAATCACCTGACATTTCATCAACCGGTTCAGCAACAGTGTTCCTGGTTAATGAGATATCTTTGAATAAGCGTGCTTTCTCCGGACACACGATTTGAGCCGTTTTTACAAGGCATTGCTTTACAAAATCTCCTTCACTGTAAGATTTCCCACTCATGGCTATCATTCGGCTGAGTTCATAGCTTGCAGTAACGGAAGCAACATTCCCTTTCTCAATTTTCGTAAAAAAGGTCTGTTGCTGTCTCAAGTTAACCTTCAATTCCTTGAGTCTTGAAACACGCATTGGGCCTTCATATTTATTGTAAGATCGATGGCTCGTTTCATAATGTCTTTTCATGTTATACTCTTTGGGCGTGGCAATGCTGTTGTCACAAATTAAACAATGTATCTTTCCATTTATTGTTGTGCAAAAATACTGTAATTCCCATTTTTCTTGAAACACTCGCCCTTCTTCGTTCAGTTTCCTTTTTCTCTTAGCTGGAGGAGCACTAGCCATTTTAAAGGAAATATGGAATCTGAGAACTTTAGGAATGATGAATTCAGTTTACAATGAACCTCTCGCTGTTCTGTCTATAATCCGAAAGCAAACAATCGATTTTCTGTCACTGGGATACCCATCAAACATGTTTGTGGGGTGGTCTAGAAAAGCTGGCCGGCAAAGTGTCAATGTGAATGCCAAGCGTTGCTATGGAATTTGACTATATTACAGTGATCCCTCCTCGATCGCAGAGGTTGCGTTTCAGAAACCCCCACGAAAGGTGAAAATCCGCGAAGTAAAAACCATATGTTTATATGGTTATTTTTATATATTTCAAACTCTTATAAACTCTCCCCGACTCTTATAAACATTTCCCGCACAGTTATACAGCATAAACCCTTTGTATTCTCTTAGATATTAGGTAAGATTCATTGAAATTATGTATGTAAACACTCTGTTTATATCTAGTAAAACCTAAATGTTATTTTAAAGATATCGAGCGTCTCCAATATCACATATGTTACAGCCATTACGACAGACAAGCCACCAGCAATAAATACGTACAATGCAAGAAAAATTGTATACAGTAAAATGTGTGTACAGTGACACTAAATGCAGTACATGTACTAAGTACTGCACGTAGAAAATTAATTATGGTTACTCACCAACAATGACATGATGACTTGTCCGATAACGGTGAGTTTAATTTTACTGCACAACAAAGGAGAGCGTTACAGCTCTTCTAAAGGAGCCTCTTCAGGCGACTCTGCAGCACCACCGTTGTTCTTCTTCCAGCAGTCTTCAATCCAAATCCCTAAAGCAGATTCCAACCGGGCTACCGCCTTATTACATCCACTTGCAACTCGTTTCATGTCCTGGTTAAAGGACACTGCGGCCATAGATCTTATATTCTTTTTCTCTTTTTTAAATATAAAAGAACCGTAGACTCATTGATGCCGTAATGGCGTCCTACAGCGGCGTAGCTGTTCCCTTCCTTCAACATATCCAAAACTTTTACCTTTTCGGCAATCATTAACATCTTCCGTTGCTACTTGGGTACGGCCCCTGAAGCAGCAGCAGGAGCAGATCGTTTTGGAGCCATAATAAAGGGCTTGACTATGCACAAAGATAAACACAAAAGAGCACAAAAGTTAACTCTTTATTTACACAGCGAAACACATTGATGCTGAATGAGCGAGACAAGATTTCCTGCTTAACGCAGCGGAATCAAATTCGGCGCTCCGTCGCTGAGCCAATCAGCACCCAGGAACTTAACCGCGTGCTCTGATTGGGTAGCTTCTCTGCCATCCGCCAATAGCATCCCTTGTATGAAATCAACTGGGCAAACCAACTGAGGAAGCATGTACCAGAAATAAAAAGACCCATTGTCCGCAGAAATCAGCGAACCAGTGAAAAATCCGCGTTATATATTTAGATATGCATACATATAAAATCCACGATTGAGTGAAGCCGTGAAAGTCGAAGCACGATATTGTGAGGGATTACTGTATTCACTACAAGTAGCCCTAGCGCCTTTAACCTTGAACTAATCAATATTTTTTGCAGATAAGCGGTAGGATTAGTCACTGATCAATATGACTATAAATATCCATTGAACCATTCCGATTTTATTTCAAAAATAAATTCTCTCTACCACAGAATCTATGGCAACTTCAGTGAACCAACCGCCACTCTACAATCAAAACAAATGCATCCAAACAATGCATTTACCATGGCAGGTTGTTGACTTGGGTATGACTATTAATACCTCTTGTGGGCCGCAGGTGTGCCTGCAAAGGGCCACATGCGGCCCGCGGGCCGCGTGTTTGACATGCCTGATCTAGAGGCTGTTATATTTGCAAAAAGAGGCTCAACTAAGTATTGATGTAATATCTCTGTTGGGGTGCCCAAATTTATGCACCCGTCTAATTTTGTTATGATGCATATTTGCTGTTAATCCAATAAAATTAATGTCACTGCTGAAATACTACTGTTTCCATAAGGCATGTCATACAGTATATTGAAAGGAAGTTGCTACTTTGAAAGCTCAGCCAATGATAAACAAAAATCCAAAGAATTAAGAGGGGTTCCCAAACTTTTTCATATGACTGTAAATAAACATATACAGTTATCTTGGTGAGTGTAAACAATACTATACTGGCATTAAATCAAAACATCACTACCAAATGTAGTCATCACTAAATTTTGGTCTCATCACAGGGAGCAAACTACCATGGATTTATATTACACAGGTAAACATTTGCAGTCTGTCATATTAAGTTGACTATTGGAATGCAAGTTAAAAACTGAGTGGTAACAGGACAATATTTTCTTTTTATTAGATTTACTGAGAAACAAGACAAACTGATACAAAAATAAAATATACGAAAAGCTTATTTTTGCTAATAATTTGCTTTATGTCATTTATTAAATTTACTCAGGTCAAAGAAAATAAGCGTACCGATATATTATTGAGATACATTGTAAATTAAATCCATAAACATTTACCATCTAGCCATTTTTTAACCCACTCTATCCAAACTTAGTTAAATAGAAGCCATAGTCTATCCTGGCAGCAAGGTAGGAAATAGCCATTAGAACAATCTAGACAAGAACAGGCCATTCAGCCCAACAAAGCCTTACGTTCCGTTCCACTTAATTCTTCTAAAAAAAACATCAAATCTAGTTTTTAAAAGTCCCTAAAGTCCTACTGTCTACCACACTATTTGTCAGCATATTCCTTGTGTCTGTGGTTTTCTGTGTAAAGCTCTTTAAATCTTTCCTCATAATTCATCCCCTGTAGCCCTGGAATCGGCCTAGTCGATGTTCCCTGAACTTTTTCTAGCACTGATATGTCCTTTTTGTAGCCTGGAGACCAAAACTGAAACACAGTGCTCCAAGTGAGGCCTTACCAGGGCATTATAAAGCTTGAGCATAACCTCCTTGGACATGCACTCCACACATCAGGCATCACAAACTAACATTTGTCCACTATGACTCCTAAATCCTACTCTAATGGTGTACTTAGATTTTCAGACCTTGCATTGTGTATTCAAATAAAATACAGATCTAGGAAACACTCATATACAGGCAAATGACAGGTGTCAGGTTGAGAGCATGTACTGATAGTTTGTTGCCACATCCACCACACCATGAACCCAAGTGCAGCAGATGACAACTCATCAACACACTGGAACAGTATCAGGTATTTTATGGTGGCTGGAGTGCCAATCCTGTCACCAGCCCCCAAGTTTTTCCTGTAGTTGGAGGACCTGCTTGCAGGGCAGGATGTGGGTTAACATTACACCCAGGACAAAGCAATTGCAGGTTAATGGCCTTTGCTCAATAGCCCAATGGCAAATACATTTTGTAAAATTATAAAATGATTGCACAATGCACTGGATTTCAAAATTTACAAACTTATTGAAAATGAAAAGATATATATATATTGCTTTGTATTTCACAAAAACATGGTGATTAATTATTTGTTCTCATGCTCTCAGAATTATCACAACAATCACATTATTAGTAAATGAAATTTAAAAATGTGTTTTAGACAACAATAAATTAGAATGAATTTCCTGCGGTTTTGGAGTTTCAACTACTGTTACATAATGTATTAATTTATATTTACATTCATATATTAACTTACCTTTTCTAATAAAAGTCTTATCAGTTGTTCATGGGTACGTCTTGCTTGACATCCCTGGCGAATATATGATGGAGAGACAATCCTCTCACTAATTGAAGCATTTTCACTGTTCATTATTTCAGAAAACTCTGTCAATTAAAAACATAGACTGCATACTTAATTCAGTTAAGCAAGATCACAAATATGGAGCATATGGAACATTTACTAACAAAAATGTAGATTATCACACACATAAGCATGCAAGACAGTTTACAGGCATAAATGTGTTTCTCTGCCAGAACAGGATTTGGTGCTGTATTCTAACACTCTATCTTTGTCACTCTGCAGACCATCTGAAAACCTACCTCCTAGGATACATAACCTCCACTTCCAGTCTCCAATGACCCGCCTATCAAAGACATAATTTCTGCCTCCTGTCCCATTGAGCCCTCCTCTTCCTACCTACCACCTATATAACAGACATCTTAATTCCAATTTCTCAGTTCTGTCTTGGACTCGTATCTGGAAAGACATACAGTTGATTGTTTTGCCTCAACTTGCAAGAAACAACCAAGTATACAGGGTGGCTACCCCAAACCCTTTTCTGTGTTCCTCTGTTTATTTTTACAAGATAAAAACAAATCAGATTACCATATATTTTTCCATTTTGTTTGCTCCCATGCCTAAATAAGTGATATTGATTCCTATAATAACTGAGCTGATGGCAATTTAGCATTTATTGGTTTATTTATTTATTTTAACCTTTGCCGCCTCCTTGAAATGTGATAATGGAATGTTGAATGGACTTTCACATCCCTGGAATCTTTACATCCTTGGTTTATGATGGGCCTATTTGAATGGCAGCTCACAGGCCACATGTGGCCCAGAAGCAACCTCCAATTGGCCTAGCCTGTGGTCTCGCCAGGGCTCCAGACTGCAACTAAAATGGTCTCAAATGGAACCAAAAATAGGCTTTGGTGATTATCATTTCTACATAGTTCGCCAGTTGCAAATGAAATCATTGGAACTTTAATCTAATTATATTGTAACAGATGCAAAAGGCCATTTTTTTTAATTGTTAAGGAGATGTGCTGTTAACATATGTGTTGGTACGGTTTCCCTCTTGCATATCCCTGAACCGCTGGTTTATATCCCGTGCTGGGTGCGAAGCAGTCGCAGTGAAAATAACGTCAGATTTCGGGATGTGCACGGGAAAATATTTCTAAGTACACAGCACTGCTGATGGGACAGCCATGTACTCCAAATGGTGAATTTCAATGAGAGGCTGGTTACGCTTGTGCCAGAATAATGAATGAAGGGCTGAATATGACACAACCAGTCATCAAAACAAAAGGTAGGCATGCAAAACATTTGAAATTCATCTGTCCATCATATAGGTCTCCTGTTATGAATGTATCTGTGCTCAGTGGAATTCTGTTGTCCCTTCTGATTTGGCACAGCACACTATGGTGTTATTGTCACCGATCTCCTTCTGTTCACACATCTTTGCATACCGTTTCTATTTTGATTTAACCGTATGCTCCATGCAAAATGCCAGTCTGTCTGTCAGTAAACATGTGTGAGCAGTCAACTGCCTGCTGCAATGTGGTGAAGTCTGCGTTTTAAACTTGAAGGTGTATTACAATCGTTTTACTGGGGTGCTTTGTGACTGATGGCGGACAGTAAACTTTGTTAAACTGGTATCAAAAATGCCACTTTGTTAGTTGTTACTTCAGTTATTTTGGCGTGTGCACTATATGTTCTGTTACCAATAAATTCTTCAATGGAAAATAAGATTCAGTAAAAAAAAAATAATAATAGTAATAATTATAATTAATGATTCATTACTTGACACACAAGAACTCTGTATAAAGACATTTTAAAGACAAATCATTAAAATAAATGGTACCTTGCTCTTAAACATTTACTCAGGTAGTTGTAGGTGAAACAGTTTCATCAGGAAAGACTTTCTTGTGGAACTCACTCTGTCATATGAGTGATTACCGCGTGAATGAAATAGTCTAAGTTCTATGGAAAAAAAATCCCTTGCCTATCATGATCAACCATTTAAACTGGAGGATTTCATATTTCAAAAGGGAAACAAATGTTATTACTAATACTGTGCAGTTTTTTGATTTTATGTACTTTGATAGGTGCCTGGATCAGATGTGAGCAAAATGTTTTTTTTGTTTTTTTTTTATTTCAAAAGTGGGAAAAAAAGGATTGCTACTACCTCAGATTCTGTTCACTTATAGCTTTTTTGCTGTTTCTTTTTTTATACATTTTTTATGTGCCTGTGTCAGATGTGACCAAATGTTAAAGGGAAACAATGAATAAACATTACTTGTTTTTAAATACATTCATTTGTGTTGATTTAAAATTTGTTATTATTACCTGCTGCTTAGCAGCTGCTAAAAATGTCTGGCCTAGCTAAATTTCTTGGTTTGAAAATCTGCCCCAACTGAAATTGTAATTGAGTAGCCCTGGTTTACAATTAACAAACTGATTTAAGGTATATACAAATAGCCATCTAGATACATAATCAGTCAGTCAGTCATTGTCCAACCCCGCTATATCCTAACACAGGATCACGGGGGTCAGATACATAATCATTTAACAAAAATATTTTAAGATTTTGCAAAGAGCAAGGGTACTGACACTAACTAAGTGAAGCCTGGTCTGAAGCATCAGTGAATGCCTGGTGACCAGCTAAGCCACGAGACTATCTGGGCTCACACCAAAAAAAATATATTTGCAAAAAGCATGTGGGCTCAGAAACAGTAAAGACAACAGGGAAGGTCAAGTGTGATAATATTCAACTAATGTAATCACACTTAAATAGATCTTTTATAAAACAAGAACATATTATTGTGAAACAGTAGATGGTCATGCTTTCAAACAATGAAAGAATTAAATATGCACGGTTTTTTGAAAGGAATCAGATTATAGGGTGAAAAAAAATTGGATATAAACAAAGCTAATGCCCTGAACCAATTTTTTTAAAGAATTTCCCTTCCACTGCCAGCATTTCACACCATTTCTACTTAATCAAACAACTCCTGCCAGTTCAACTGAAATGACCAGTGATGAGTCCACCTCTGACCATCAGTATGTCCATAACTAATAACCAAGTGAGGAGACAACTTAGGAATCTACACACAGTAAAAGCCATGGCTCAAACTGAGTTAGTCCTCAAATTGTTAAAGCCTGTGTTGACCAACTTTGTGATATTCTATGTCACCAGTTTAATTTGTCCCTAAGGCCCCAGAAAGTACAGCTGCTGTGGAAAACACCTTGCATTGTACCTGCTGCAATTGAAGGCAGGTGCCTCTTTACCTAATGGCTATACACCAGGGCCACTTGCATCTCACTAGATGGAGATCTTTAGAAGTCTGGTCCTGGACTATATGAGTTCTCTTATGGAAGACCACCTGGACCCACTGTACACTTTAGACTATAAATATAATACCACGTCATGTCACTTCCAGAAATTCTCAGATGATTCTGCACTTATGGGGTGTATTGATAAGGGACATAAAACAAGAGTGTAAGAGTCAGAAAGAATTGTCTGCAATTTAACATCAGCAAAACCAAAGAACTAATTATTCACATTTGCCTCACTAAAGAGTCTCTATCTCCAGTCACTATTGAGGGCGTGGATGTAGAAGTGGTATACTCCTACGAGTACTTGGAGGTCCACATCAGTGACAGATTAGACTGGTCTTGGAAGACAAGAGGATCTACATAAAAGGGAAGAGTAGGCTCTGGGAGACTGCATTCCTTTAATGTGGGTAATGACACCCTTCACATCTTCTACAACTCTGTGATGGCCAGTGCGATTTTCTACACTGTGGTGTGGTAGACTGGTAACATTACTTCATGAGAGAACCACTTAATCAATAAACCAATAAAAAGGACGGATTCGGTAATGTGATTTTCTCTGGACCCCCTGGATGTAGTATAGAGAATGAAAACAAAACTGTGCCATTATGAACAATGATGCACATCCTCTCCCTGACACACTAACACTGGTTACTTTCAGCCAAAGAATCATTCAGCAGAAGTGTGTCAAGAAGTGCTTCTTGGGCTTCATTATACCAAAGGCAATATGCCTGCCTGCATAATGCCTGTTACTGTAACAGCCAAGTCAGAAGTTTTTTTTTTCTTTCTTTTTAGATATTCTGGTGAGTGTGCAAATGTGTGTGTGTGTGTATTATATATTATATATATATACTGTATATATATATATATATATATATATATATATATATATATATATATACACACACATATATACATACACATATATGCATACATATATATACACATACATACACATACATGCATACATATATATACACATACATATATATATATATACATATACACACACACATATACATATACATGCAGTATATGTATATACTTACATATGGAAGCGATGATTATGTGATATGGTTTGCATATTTGTAGCTGGAAATTCATAAATAACTTGGAACACAAACCTGTCTCCCTTTTGCCAGGTTTAACTACCACTGTGCTGCCTATTATTACATCTAATCATGACTCTACAGCTTTACAGTTTTCCAAAAAAAAAATGTTATTTTGGTGAAACAGTTGAGTTTGACTGATGTATTTAGCTGTTGTTAAAAATATAATGTAACTAGGTATCTGGGTCTCCGTTTTCAGGTCATAACCTTGTCAGTGCACCACTGAAAAAGTCGAATGTTTATTTAAATTTGAAAAACAATCAAAGGATATATTGCCGCTAACCTTATCATTAATACAATTATGGCGCAAATTAGTAATATATGTCAATATAAAAATCGTGAATTTTCCAAATAGTGTTGTTCCATCAACCATTTTGTGCACCTGTTTATTCCAATAAAGGTTTGTTGGCCAACGTCAGCCTCTCCCGTTAGCATCGGGGTCAAGGTGCAACAACACTGCCGAGCTCACTGATGCACACAACTATATTCAGAAATCCTGAAGTCGTCATTAGACCTGCTTCGTACAACCTGTAAGAAAAACCACGTACCATAACAGTGTCACGCACACATGATCAGAACGAGACTTGAACCGATGTCCCTGGAGGTGTACTGGGTGAAAAATGGCAAGTACTATTTAAAAATTCGTCATAAAACTTTTCGACTAGCTAGTAAAGGTAAAACGGCATCTCTGTACATCGACTGTTCCTGCCTGTACCTACGGTAATACAATGTGTTCCAAAGATAGCCGGGACCCTCTGCGTCATAACTGAGCGACAGCAATTTAGCTGAAGTCGAGGAGGCGTAGTGTCGCCACTCGACATTGTTGCGATGTTTTATCAGCGAGAAATTCGGGTTTCACGTGCAATGAGCAAGCTTTTTTGTACCTGAAGTGAAATGACTTATAATACTTGCAGAATGCAGTCGTAATCACATGTCGCACTGTTTTCAAAGCATACGAATGCAGCCCCAATCACGTTACACTGTTTTGAAAGCATACCTTTACTATGAGCAAACGTTTGTCTTTTACGTTTTTCGTGACGCTACGTTAAAGCATGCATGGTATAGAATTTACTCACCGGTTGATTACACTAAGCTCATGGATGTATTGTCTTGATCGATTGAAGTTACAAGCTTTCTCTTTTCAAATAAACAAATCAACTCCAATGCGAACTGATTTTAATAGACGAGTCCTCTGTCGGAGAAGCTGTGAACTGGTCATGTGACTCTGCTGTGCCTTTTTTTTCACCCGCAGATGCGAGGGTGTATATGTTGACAGTGTGTTGCGTTAAATTACCCGTGGTTAAACAAAACAAAAAAAAAAAAAAAAGAAAGGGACAATTAACTCCCTGTAAAGGAGCAACATTGTTTCAGACACATATACACATACAGATAACTTTGTGTCAATCCTCTGTTTGTATTTATGGTTTACAAAACTGGTTAATACTGTCCTTCGTAGTGATCACTATCACTTCTCATTCATGTATCATACTACAAGAAATTATACTTTTATGTGTTATTGTTAGCAGATAGGCCTGTAAAACTATATTAAGTCTGTAGAGTACTATATTGTAAAACATTATCAAGTAATAACGCTTCTGAATGCTGTAGACAAGAAAACAGGATTTCAACCAGGACGTGACTGTTTAGACAAGAAGCATAGTTTAGCATAAGTAGACTGAGCACAGCAATGCTCAGTATGTTTGATGAGAAATTAATAGAAAAATGAGAATATACGCTTCAGAATATCTCAGTCTTGATAGAGATCTTGAAGAAGAAATCAATATTCAGTTGTGAATTCTAGGGAGTTTGACTTCTAGGTTTTGTTGGCTGATATAGTGTTTTTTGATGATGATTATGAACAGAACATAAAGACAGAGTAGACAGGCCTCCTGAGGTACACTACCAGTGAAAAGCCTGGGCACATCCAGACAATTTTCATGTTTTTAATAAAAGATTGATACCTTTTTGATCGAGGTACCACTAAATTGATTTACAATATTGCCAAGACATTACCAGTGTTTCTATTAGCTATTACTGCTTATTCACATATGACAACAGAGTTTCATTTTCAGCAGCCATTCATTTAATGTCCTAATGGTCAACTTCCTTAGCTTATCCTTAAATAGTCATGTATACATGCTAATTGATTGTTAGAGAAACTTTGTAGGTGCATTAGCACTGCTGAACCCTGTTGTTGTGTTCACTTGGGTTTCAAGGTGCAGGCATTCTTAAAGTTCAGTTCTGGGTTCAAAATGACAGCTTTGTAAAGAAACATGCCAGTCTATTGTTTTTTTTCCAGAATGAATGTTATTGCATGCAGCAGATTGCCAAGAAACTGAAAATTTCATACAAAAGTGTCTTATTACTGTCTTGAGAGAAAAGGGCAAACTGGATCTAACCAGGGTAAAAAAGAAGGGTATGGCCCAGATGCACAAGTGCACAGGAGGATAAGGACACATCTTACAGATCCTCGGTTGGGTTCTTCTTTAAATACACAGCAAATCCAGCATCGTCGTAACAGAGAAAAGATGATTCTGGTTTGCTGACCATAATATGCTTATCCAGGCATCTTCTGTCCAAAGTCTGTGTTCTTATGTCCACTTTAATCTTTTATTTTTACTTGCCAGTTTCAGATGTGCCTTTTTCTGGCTCTTAGGCCAGCTTCCCTGAGTTATTTATTTACTATTGAAATTCATTTTAAGCAGTATTAGCCATTAGAAACACTAGTAATTAATGTCTTGGCAATATTTTTAAATCAATATAATATTATCTTGATAAAAATAGCTATGAATTTCTATCAAAAACATGACAATTTCTGAGTGTGCCCAGACTTTTGACTGGTAGTGTATGTGGTCATTGTGTTTAGAAACATTTAAAGCAATTCTTTTAGGAAGACAATTGACAATAAAATTATAGGAATTAAATAAAGAGGAAATTAAGGTTTTGGAAACAGCTTGTCGGAGTAAACTGGAAGAAGATTTAGTCTATGGCGCTTAAATATCACCTGAGATGTGATTTAAGTTCAGGATGGTAATATTTTACATTGGGAACATCAACGATAAAATAGTTCCTTTTAAAATGTAATTAAGGAGAACAGAACATAATAAATATAGAGTCTGCATGCTTAAATGTGTGCTATCCTTTTTCTTTTTATCCATATTAACTCCTTCTGTGGATCACATTTTATTATAACTACTACTAATATGACTGCTAACTACTAACATGATATGAGAACAAGTAACCTGCTTCAGTCAAAGAAAACAAAATCACCATACATACATTATGGATCCCATTTAATCTAGTTCAGGATTTTGTTCATTTTTTAGGTTTATGCTTGAGACTTCAATGTTTCTATGAAAGTACTTTTGTGGCTGTCCGCCTGTATTTCAGTCTGTATTTTTTAGTGGTACAGTACTACTGTTAACTGCACTCTGGATCAACTTGATGAGGTTGCTTCACTCTAATTGCACATAATCTATTTGTTTGTGTTTTTAATTTTTTTATAAGTGCTGCAGATTCCCTCTCACACCCCAAAAATACTTGGGTTAGGTTTCTTTGCAACTGCCAGCTGGCCTGTATGTGTGTATGTGTTTGTGTGAGTATATTCTGAAACACACTGGTGCCCCATGCTTCGTGGATAAACTCAGCTCCCTCACAGCCCTAATTTTGAAAAAAGCTAATTCAGAAAATTGAATCTAGTGAATTGTGCTAGTAACTCATTTAATTTTTCAAGTGTTTTATTTTTACAAGTAACATTATTTTGTAGGTACGCTGTGCATCACATCCTGGTACAGCAACTGCTCAGTTCAGGACTGCAAAGCTCTGCAGCGTGTGGTGAACACAGCACAGCAGATCGCGGGCACACAGCTCCCTGCGATCCATGACATCCACACTACATGCTGTCTCAGGAAAGTGAACCGTATCAGGCAGGATCCCAGCCACTCTGCACTGTCACTTTTCACCCTTCTCTCATCGGGGAAGCGACTAAAGTCCATTCGGACGTGCACCTCCAGGTTCAGGAACAGTTTCTACCCAACTGCAATCAGACTCATGAACAATCAGTAACCTTGTGTCACCTCCACTACTACCTGCACATATACTTCTGCCACTGTCTCTATTTATTCCTAGGATTCTGGTTTTATTTATTTATTTACTTATTATATTCATTTATTTATTGTGTGTGTGTGTGTTTTTTTTTGTCTATGTTCGCTGTCTGAAGGGGCACATGCAAGCAAGTATTTCATTGTATATGGTACTAAAAAAATCAATGTAGAGTTAGCAGTGCTGTGACCATAATGATAAAGTGTTTGCAGATGACAAGAACTGAGGTTCTTATTCTGTATAAATCCAGTCGAATATCCTACTTTCCACTATTATAGTTGGGAACAGCCATTACTAAAGCTATTGAGCACTAATTAGAAACATTAAGCACAGGTAAAGAACACTTATTTACTCATGTTACATTCCCAGCTCCACAAAATCATGGCACTTTTTCATACAACACAGCTTCCTTTCTCTTAAAACACAGTACAAATTGGTTGAGAATATAGAACCACCTTCTGTATCTATCTATCTCTCTCTCTCTCTCTCTCTGTCTCTCTCTCTTACTGCCACTGCAGGCAGGTTATTCCATTGTAAATCCCTTCTCCAGCAGCAGTCGTCCTATGTTTCCTAAGTCGGGGTCATGGGTAAAGTGGCATCAGTAAACACAATGTCAGTAGATCTTCATTGAAGATGTTCCTGCTAGTGTGGTTTCGACATTTGGAGCAGGAACATAGTGAGCCACTTAAGTCATTGTATAGTTCTGGAAATGTTTCTGAAAAGTTCGGTGTAAATAAAATGGGAACTAGGCTTTAAAAGAAGTATTCTCTCTCTCTGTACTTTTAATTCCATGCCCAGACCATACTGTATGTTCAAGAGCATAGCTGAAACATTGCTTGATGGAAATGGACACAAGGCAGTAACTCTTCCTAAACAAAATGCAAGTCTATCTTATAGTGTGTACAAAAACATCTTACTAAATGTAAACATTTGAAGGCATGTATTTGTGTTTTGGAGGAAATTATATTCTCCAGAGAAAACTGGGAAACATGGAAAATTTGTAAAGGATAAATATCTGAATCTGTGAGAGTTTACTGAATATTTCGTTACGCTAATAAATTCACTGTTTTGAGTGAAACAGAAAATGGGATAAGGTTTCTCACTAGAGCCCAGCATAGCATACCTGTCCACAGTCTACAAAGTGACAAGAAAATATTCAATATTCCACTGTCAGACCAGTCACTTCATTCTGGTGTCTATTCCATCTGTCTGTCTACCAGTAAACCCTTCCTCCACTTTCAGTTAGGAGTCTGATAAATGGGGAGGCAGACCTGGGTGGGCAGCATGTAGGAGAGAGAGCAGACTATTACCTTCAACCAATGCTACATCAGAGTTCCTAGCCATTTAAACACAGTAATGTATGTGAAATATCTGTCTGGAGCCAGAAATTGATATTGAAAATAAAATAGTATATTTTTGCTGTTGACAAAGTATTCTCCTTGTTGCTACTTGTTGATGCTGTTTATATTTTTCAGTAATTTTTGAGGCATTAGTGTAAAGTTTCATATTCATTTAAACAAAACAGAAAGAACATAATTGCTTTTAACTCTTTACTAATATTATAAATTAAAATTGGCTGCATTATCTTAATTGAATTGGTTACATACAGTGGTGTGAAAAACTATTTGCCCCCTTCCTGATTTCTTATTCTTTTGCATGTTTGTCACACAAAATGTTTCTGATCATCAAACACATTTAACCATTAGTCAAATATAACACAAGTAAACACAAAATGCAGTTTGTAAATGGTGGTTTTTATTATTTAGGGAGAAAAAAAAATCCAAACCTACATGGCCCTGTGTGAAAAAGTAATTGCCCCCTGAACCTAATAACTGGTTGGGCCACCCTTAGCAGCAATAACTGCAATCAAGCGTTTGCGATAACTTGCAATGAGTCTTTTACAGCACTCTGGAGGAATTTTGGCCCACTCAACTTTGCAAAATTGTTGTAATTCAGCTTTATTTGAGGGTTTTCTAGGATGAACCGCCTTTTTAAGGTCATGCCATAGCATCTCAATTGGATTCAGGTCAGGACTTTGACTAGGCCACTCCAAAGTCTTCATTTTGTTTTTTCTTCAGCCATTCAGAGGTGGATTTGCTGGTGTGTTGTGGGTCATTGTCCTGTTGCAGCACCCAAGATCGCTTCAGCTTGAGTTGACGAACAGATGGCCGGACATTCTCCTTCAGGATTTTTTGGTAGACAGTAGAATTCATGGTTCCATCTATCACAGCAAGCCTTCCAGGTCCTGAAGCAGCAAAACAACCCCAGACCATCACACTACCACCACCATATTTTACTGTTGGTATGATGTTCTTTTTCTGAAATGCTGTGTTCCTTTTACGCCAGATGTAACGGGACATTTGCCTTCCAAAAAGTTCAACTTTTGTCTCATCAGTCCACAAGGTATTTTCCCCAAAAGTCTTGGCAATCATTGAGATGTTTCTTAGCAAAATTGAGATGAGCCCTAATGTTCTTTTTGCTTAACAGTGGTTTGCGTCTTGGAAATCTGCCATGCAGGCCGTTTTTGCCCAGTCTCTTTCTTATGGTGGAGTCGTGAACACTGACCTTAATTGAGGCAAGTGAGGCCTGCAGTTCTTTAGACGTTGTCCTGGGGTCTTTTGTGACCTCTCGGATGAGTCGTCTCTGCGCTCTTGGGGTAATTTTGGTCGGCCGGCCACTCCTGGGAAGGTTCACCACTGTTCCATGTTTTTGCCATTTGTGGATAATGGCTCTCACTGTGGTTCGCTGGAGTCCCAAAGCTTTAGAAATGGCTTTATAACCTTTGCCAGACTGATAGATCTCAATTACTTCTGTTCTCATTTGTTCCTGAATTTCTTTGGATCTTGGCATGATGTCTAGCTTTTGAGGTGCTTTTGGTCTAATTCTCTGTGTCAGGCAGCTCCTATTTAAGTGATTTCTTGATTGAAACAGGTGTGGCAGTAATCAGGCCTGGGGGTGGCTACGGAAATTGAACTCTGGTGTGATACACCACAGTTAGGTTATTTTTTAACAAGGGGGCAATTACTTTTTCACACAGGGCCATGTAGGTTTGGATTTTTTTTCTCCCTAAATAATAAAAACCATCATTTAAAAACTGCATTTTGTGTTTACTTGTGTTATATTTGACTAATGGTTAAATGTGTTTGATGATCAGAAACATTTTGTGTGACAAACATGCAAAAGAATAAGAAATCAGGAAGGGGGCAAATAGTTTTTCACACCACTGTATTGTTGTGTGCATCTAAAAACATGGTCTTTATAAAAAATAGGATTTTTTTTGGATTAGGTTTTGACATTTTAGGAGGGATTATCATCATTCTGACTGAAGGGAATATTTAATTTTTAATTTAGTTTACCCAGAGTATGGCAGCAAAAATATCTCACTGAGTTACTTCAATATTATCAAAGCTGCAACTATGTGATATTATATTGAAGTCTTTATTTTATTCCACTTATAGTAAATATAAATGAAAATTAAAAAAAAACACAAAAAAGCAGCACTGACATATTTCAGTAGGATATATACAATACCTGATACTGGTGATAAGCAGGTCTTTAATTTGACTATAAATCAGACACAAAGAGAAAGTTGCAGCACCAAGACAAATAAGGAATTGTGGTCAAAAGTTGCAGCATCATTCCTAGATGTAGTACTAGACCACTGATACAACTGCAATAATCCAGTCAGTGGTCAATGAAACCATGTCTACTTCCAAAATGGAGAAATATGATTGAAGTCTGCACAAGTTTTGTAGCATTTACAAATATGAGGAAATAAATAGTATTGCTATTGTTAGGTAAGCTCAAGTATTCTTCATAATAGTGGGGAGAAAGAGGATCTAAGCATTAAGAAAGTTGGGCTTCTTAAGCTGCATCACACTATTCAGTTTTATTACTGTTCATTTGCAGAATGCTTGCACTGCTGTAACTCTGGAATAGAGTTTGCAATGATTTAATTGTTTTATAGCTTTTAAATAATTAATATAAAGAATTAGAGTCTTAGTCCTGGTTTATGTTCCTTTTTATTGCTTGCTCTTACCATAAATAATTCAAATCAGCTTCAAAGAAAAGATTGAAATGACACAGCCAGTCATTGCTTTAAAAGTACAATCAAATTAAAAAGGAAGTAACTTCATCGCACTTTAAATACCTTCTGTACTGCTATCAAATTTGAATAGCTTTTTAAATCCAAGGCTACACATGCTGAAAAAGATGAAAAACACAAATGTTCATTACCATTTCCAAAAGCTGGTAACATGTGATGTCACCATATCTGTTATTGTCAGGAAAGTTCTCAACAGGTAAAATACTTACAGGCGTTCAGAATATCACATTGACTTTCTCTATCACAGTGTTGTAATACAATATCTCTGCCTGGGGCATAACAACTAGAGAAAGTAGTGGGTTCACTTTCTAAATTAATGGGCTCATTCTACTGTTTCAGGCTAAAACATAAAAAAATTAAGAACTTGTCAGGCTTGTCACACACCCATCCACTTGTCATACCCTCTCTTTCCATCTGGTAAATGGTTCATTTCAGTCAAGGCCAGAACCATCTAATTTCATAGAAGTATTTATCCACAAGATGTAAGATAAATTAATTTAAGAGTAGCCTACAACAATTTGAACAATACAATATGTCTAAGAGTTGTAAGTTAATTGGTGGATTTTGAGCATTAGGAAAAAAATTCCAAGTGTTGCACATCTGCATTGATGTTTTGTTTATATAAACTTTACTACATCACATTATGTACAACCAATACTGTTATGATAAAAAATAAATATGCAGAATCTTGGTTAGTTCAGTTTGGTAATGAGCTTTAAAATTACATTTTATTAGCACAAACTACAATTAAACACAAACAAATTAAAGGAACCATGTTACAAGCTTGAAAAATTAGTGCGTACAATCAAGAAAAGAAACTCTAAAGAGACTGGATCTGTGTTGGAATTTCTAAAATGTCTTTTGGGGAAATATGACATGTACTAGGACAACTGAGATAAAGTATTGGAACAAAAGTCTCCAGATAAAGAAATAACCTATTGTTACATATAAATTGTTAATTCAGCGTTTCTCAGTCTTTAAGTATTTGTGACCCGAGTTTTCATAACAGTTTTAATCGCATCCCCCTAACGTTTTTTTGAAAGGAGCCCACTAATACCAATTTGTTCTTTTTTTAATTAATGATATATCATAGATGCATATTTTATTATACCTACTTAACTTTTATCGACATTTATCTAACTGTATATTTATTTTTCTAGTATCAGAATGTAGTTTAAGTTAGTTTGTTTTGGTTTCAATAGATGTATTTTTCATATTTTCGATTCTTGTTTTCTTTTTTTCACATCTTCACACCTCCCTAGGGGGGCCCGCCCCACAGGTTGAGAACCACTGTGTTAATGCTTTATTAACTTGTGGAGACATTATAGACCTTTTTAGCCAAAGACTTGTACTTATGATTCCTATTAAGGCCATAGGAAGGATGACCTGCTATTGAAGAATGTAAAGGTAATCTAAATTTTTATTCTGTCATTCATAGAGTGTGTGCAATTTTTTAACGACATGTCTGGGATAACCATAACACACCATTTAATTTACACTGAGGCTTATTTAGTCAAAAGGTATGATTAAAACCAAGAAAGCTTTTGGACAGGCAGAAGCTACAGGTAAAAATGCTTGTCAGTAGCAAATTAGAAGGGTACCATAAATAGTCATGTCAAGTATAAAAGAGGGAAACAAAAATAAACATTAATAATTCATAATTTCTGTTAAGCTTGGGTCCTGCTACATCCAAGTGCTATAAACATTAGCTGGGATTGTATCTCTTTTCAACCACCATGCAGCAGACCTACAGTATATTGTATAATGTATATACCCTTACCTTCAACACTGGTTGCTCTTCCTTCTTGCCAGAAACTTTTTTACTCATTTCTTTTATGCTCTAAAATTTGTCAACAACTACTTCATTCCAGGTGGTCAGAAATAACTCTAAAAGTTTCAGACAGCAGCATACTTCCATTCTCAACTCTTAATGCACCTTGATTCCAGGTACAATAGCTGTTTTGTCACATTATTTCTCAGTTGCTGTCCATGTTGAACATTAAAGAGGAACATATACTAGGATGGTTCTAATAAAGATACAAGAGTTCTTTGAATGACAAATGTAGGAATTAGCAGTCCTTGTCCAATTAAAACATATGATTAACTGCCAACCTATACATTTCCATATCTGCTGGACTTACATGCACCTTACACATGTCCTGCTATACTTAAAGGGCCTATCCCTTATTCATACCTTATGGCCATGCACAAGAACATGAACCTGATTAATCTGGCTATGGATGTTAGACTCCTTTTAAAGTTGGATCAAGGAGCAAAACTAGGATTACCACGGAAGCACTGCTGGGTTAGATAGACAAAGGGCTGGGATGACCAACCCAAACCCCCACTTCAACAAACCCCACCAAGAGAGCTTCCTCCAGCAGCCCTGGTGGTCCCCAACAGAGCTGCAAGCTTCAGCTACATTTTCCAAGCATCCCTGCAAAAATCTGACCCATGGTGATGTTGGAGGTTGCTGTCACCCAGCATACTAGAGGAGCATATTGTTCTGGTAAGTAGTCTTGCACTGCCCACCCATTAATAATAATAATAATAATAATTCATTACATTTATATAGCGCTTTTCTCAGTACTCAAAGCGCTATCCACACAGGGAGGAACCGGGAAGCGAACCCACAATCTTCCACAGTCTCCTTACTGCAAAGCAGCAGCACTACCACTGCGCCACCTGTGAGGACATTAGATAGATAGATAGATACTTTATTAATCCCAAGGGGAAATTCACATACTCCAGCAGCAGGATACTGATACAAAAAGCAATATTAAAATAAAGAGTAATAAAAATGCAGGTAAATACAGACAATAACTTTGAATAATGTTAATGATTAACCCCCCCCCCCCCCCCCCCCCCCCCAACGAGTGGAATTGAAGAGTCGCATAGTTTGGGGGAGGAACGATCTCCTCAGTCTGTCAGTGGAGCAGGACAGTGACAGCAGTCTGTCGCTGAAGCTGCTCCTTTGTCTGGAGATGATACTGTTCAGTGGATGCAGTGGATTCTCCATAATTGATAGGAGCCTGCTGAGCACCCGTCGCTCCACCACAGATGTCAAACTGTCCAGCTCCATGCCTACAATTATGCTGCAACCATCCTGACCTGATGTCCAGGCCAATCATACAGTACCATGATATTAATATCAAGATTTGAAAATTGTTAAAGTGGATGAAATACAAATACACAGGATATATCACTTTAAAATCTAGCTATGAACATGTCGCATCCTAATACTGCCAACTCTACAATTTTAACTTCATTACCTCTTAATGCTGCTACCTATCATATTTTCATGACACTTCATTTAAATTTCTGCCTTTTGCACTTTGGGGCCACCATAGGGACCAGCTCTGGACAAGCAAACAGCCTATCACCAGGTGTACACATACTTAACCATTTTAGAGTTACCAGTCGATCCAGTTTGTATGTCTTTGGTATTTAAGGAGGAGTATTGGTGTACCTTAGAGAAAACGTACATGGAGACATTGAAATATTATTATTTGTTACTAGTGTGGTTTGATATTTTATTCATTATGAAAAATATTATGTAATGAAATTGATACTGTATGTAATGTCTAATATATAATACTGTCTAATTTCATTAAGCCTTGATACTGGAGGGAGATTGGAATTCAAGAAATTAGATTTTTGCTAAGCATTGCCAAGCTCTACATATGCTTTAAAAATCACAGCTAAAATTAATTTCTTTGCTTACACTTAATTTTTGGCAAACCTCAATGCTTTAAATGTACTGCTAACATTTTTCCACTGTATTTCTTCTCATAATATACAGTGTTGTGTTAGCCTTGGGATACTGCTTGCAAGGATTCCATTACAATAAAGTTTTAAATCATTAAAATGTAGATTTATATATTTTAAGTAATTTAATTTTCTCAGGTCTTGGAAATGTAAAAGTTAACTTCAAAGACCTGATTGAAATTTCGAACCTAAAGAAAAAACAAACACGACAGATTTGATTTGGGTATGTTTTGTATTGGCCATTTAGTAAAATTGCTTTATAGTACATTGCAGGATAAAACTAAACTAGACATAAACTGCTTCCTTTTTTATGCTGTATATACAGTGGTGTGAAAAACTATTTGCCCCCTTCCTGATTTCTTATTCTTTTGCATGTTTGTCACACAAAATGTTTCTGATCATCAAACACATTTAACCATTAGTCAAATATAACACAAGTAAACACAAAATGCAGTTTGTAAATGGTGGTTTTTATTATTTAGGGAGAAAAAAAAATCCAAACCTACATGGCCCTGTGTGAAAAAGTAATTGCCCCCTGAACCTAATAACTGGTTGGGCCACCCTTAGCAGCAATAACTGCAATCAAGCATTTGCGATAACTTGCAATGAGTCTTTTACAGCGCTCTGGAGGAATTTTGGCCCACTCATCTTTGCAAAATTGTTGTAATTCAGCTTTATTTGAGGGTTTTCTAGCATGAACCACCTTTTTAAGGTCATGCCATAGCATCTCAATTGGATTCAGGTCAGGACTTTGACTAGGCCACTCCAAAGTCTTCATTTTGTTTTTCTTCAGCCATTCAGAGGTGGATTTGCTGGTGTGTTTTGGGTCATTGTCCTGTTGCAGCACCCAAGATCGCTTCAGCTTGAGTTGACGAACAGATGGCCGGACATTCTCCTTCAGGATTTTTTTGGTAGACAGTAGAATTCATGGTTCCATCTATCACAGCAAGCCTTCCAGGTCCTGAAGCAGCAAAACAACCCCAGACCATCACACTACCACCACCATATTTTACTATTGGTATGATGTTCTTTTTCTGAAATGCTGTGTTCCTTTTACGCCAGAAGTAACGGGACATTTGCCTTCCAAAAAGTTCAACTTTTGACTCATCAGTCCACAAGGTATTTTCCCAAAAGACTTGGCAATCATTGAGATGTTTCTTAGCAAAATTGAGACGAGCTCTAATGTTCTTTTTGCTTAACAGTGGTTTGCGTCTTGGAAATCTGCCATGCAGGCCGTTTTTGCCCAGTCTCTTTCTTATGGTGGAGTCGTGAACACTGACCTTAATTGAGGCAAGTGAGGCCTGCAGTTCTTTAGACGTTGTCCTGGGGTCTTTTGTGACCTCTCGGATGAGTCGTCTCTGCGCTCTTGGGGTAATTTTGGTCGGCCGGCCACTCCTGGGAAGGTTCACCACTGTTCCATGTTTTTGCCATTTGTGGATAATGGCTCTCACTGTGGTTCGCTGGAGTCCCAAAGCTTTAGAAATGGCTTTATAACCTTTACCAGACTGATAGATCTCAATTACTTCTGTTCTCATTTGTTCCTGAATTTCTTTGGATCTTGGCATGATGTCTAGCTTTTGAGGTGCTTTTGGTCTACTTCTCTGTGTCAGGCAGCTCCTATTTAAGTGATTTATGATTGAAACAGGTGTGGCAGTAATCAGGCCTGGGGGGTGGCTACGGAAATTGAACTCAGGTGTGATACACCACAGTTAGGTTATATTTTAACAAGGGGGCAATTACTTTTTCACACAGGGCCATGTAGGTTTGGATTTTTTTTCTCCCTAAATAATAAAAACCATCATTTAAAAACTGCATTTTGTGTTTACTTGTGTTATATTTGACTAATGGTTAAATGTGTTTGATGATCAGAAACATTTTGTGTGACAAACATGCAAAAGAATAAGAAATCAGGAAGGGGGCAAATAGTTTTTCACACCACTGTAGGTCAATCAGGCTTTCAAACAATATATCCCATCTATAACTTTATTTTCCTGTCAACAGATGGCTATTAAAGCCACTGAGAAGAGGCAGTAAATATTCCAATTAATGGTCTGCAATTGCATTGCAGAAGTACAGTATCAGTCTTCATATAATAATAACTCAATGCATCTCTACTTTTCCTAAAGAACTAACAACTGACTTTTGTGACTATCTGGTCACTATTAGTTATGAGCAAACTCCACACTGTTCACTTCGCCTCGAGTTCATAGAAATTGCAGAAGTGTTCACGAATATTGACAAACTCTGCAAAATGCATTGAAATCAATGGGGAAGGACGAACTGAACTAGATTTGACTGGACTATAATGGTGCAATCATCTTTAAAGACTCCCTGAGGGCTAGGGAAATGTCTGCCAACTATACTGGACTGATTATTGTGGCCAAAAAGGTGACCTGAGCTGTGCTATAGCACTGCCAACCACTGCACCACCGTGCCTCTGTGAGATCAAAGAAGAATGCAATCAGAGAAGTGCAAACATATATTTCATCAAAACAAAGTGGAAATGCCGAAATCATAGTCAAAAGTCTTTTAAAGGCAGAAAATTCAAAGCGGTTTGACATAATTGAAGCCACGTGCTTGTTCTATTTTTTGAAGTCGCGCTGAAGGCTCTCCAAACTGTCTGAGCTGATGCTTTGCACTTTTTCTTCTATGAAAAAGATAGAAATGTCTTGTAAATAGTAATAAATTATTCATTATTATTATTATTTCATAGAGTGTCCAGTGATTTATGTGAGGCTCCTTGAAAATTTGTTTTTATCTCCATGTGGCTAATTATGTAAGCATAGGGCACGTGTCTTCTTCTCTTATACTGACGTGGAACTCAAAGATCGACCTGCACATTTGGTGAAAAGCAGAAATAACTCATTATTTATGCTGCATATGTTTCACATAAATAAAATTTTGAGACCCTGCATTATTTTCTTATCTGTTCTACCATTAACTAAATTCCACAGAGTCTGTAATGCAAACGATCAGTGTTATATACCTGTGGGGCTGTCCCATCCAGTGTTGGCTGTTACATCTCCGGAAGATGTTGCGCTGGCCTTGCAAAGCATTATGGAGCACTGGGAAAAAAGTTTTCCTAAACTGGCCGAATAATCAGTAAAAAATTTGACAAACAAGGGCAAATGTGAACACAGCAAATTCACTGTGAATAATGCTTTGGCAAAATTCACTGATCAACACTAGTCACTATGTATTTGAAATCTGCACATTCTCCATTGGGGATTTCTCTGGGTAGGCTAGTTTTATCACACTTCTCAAAGACATACATATTAGGTTCATTGATAGCCCTGTTATCTAGCTGTATGAGTGAAAGTGTGTGTATGTCTGTCCAGCAAAGATCTGACATCTCATGCTAGATTCCGCCTTGTTCTATGCAATCCTACAATACAAAAAGATTGTTCAGAAATAGATGGATAAATACTTCTGTGCTTTAAAAGTGTTAATCACTGTGCATACAGTTATTTTCTGCACAACATGAGGGCAACAAACAATTGAAAAAAAATATTTTACTACATACTTTCCACACTTGGACAGTGTGCTTCTTTAAAACCGGTGTATCCAACTTCTGTATTCTTTTACGCAAAGTGGAAGTGTTCTTGGTTGCTCTTTCGAATTTCACACCATCAGGCAGCTATCCTCAGTGGTGGGTGAAGATCAAAATGTCTCTTACACTATGCTGACCAGAATGGGTGTATTATGCTGAATGCATTACTGAAATTGATCTGCTTTCTTTTTTTCAAATTACTGTGGCTACCTTTAAGGGTAAAAATGACACTGGATCTTTACCTCTTCACTGGCTTGCACTAAATAGCCTTGACTGAGAAAAGCATGAATCAGAATTGCATACATGTGGAAAAAAAACCCTCCTTTGAAGATAAGGGGTTGTAGCCTTCAAGCCAAATTGCTAAACTGGAAAGTTCAGGTTGCACTAACATGCATACTCAAGAGTAACCCTAGAATAATGCCACTAGGTCTAGCTCCTTTAGCCAGAAATAGGCTTACATCTCCCATTATATATATTATACTTAATTTTTAATATATATATAGGTGGCACAGTGGTAGCGCTGCTGCCTTGCAGTAAGAAGACCTGGGTTCGCTTCCTGGGTTCTCCCTGCGTGGAGTTTGCATGTTCTACATGTGTCTGCGTGGGTTTACTTCGGGTGCTCCAGTTTCCTCCCACAGTCCAAAGACACGCAGGTTAGGTGGATTGGCAATTCTAAATTGGCCTTGGTGTGTGTGTGTGTGTGTCCTGCGGTGGGTAGGCGCCCTGCCCGGGATTGGTTATTGCCTTGCGCCCTGTGTTGGCTGGGATTGGCTCCAGCAGACCCCCGTGACCCTGTGTTCGGATTGAGCGGGTTGGAAAATGGATGGATGGATAATATATATATAGGGCGGCACGGTGGCGCAGTGGGTAGCGCTGCTGCCTCGCAGTTGGTAGACCTGGGGACCTGGGTTCGCTTCCCGGGTCCTCCCTGCATGGAGTTTGCATGTTCTCCCCGTGTCTGCGTGGATTTCCTCCGGGTGCTCTGGTTTCCTCCCACAGTCCAAAGACACGCAGGTTAGGTGGATTGGCGATTCTAAATTGGCCCTAGTGTGTGCTTGGTGTGTGGGTGTGTTTGTGTGTGTCCTGCGGTGGGTTTGCACCCTGCCCGGGATTGGTTCCTGCCTTGTGCCCTGTGTTGGCTGGGATTGGCTCTAGCAGACCCCCGTGACCCTGTGTTCGGATTCAGCGGGTTGGAAAATGGATGGATGGATGGATATATATAATATAGCAGTGTGAAAAAATCCTCAAAAGGGCAGTTGCTTCTGAGATTTTGGAACCTCCAAGTCAAGCATTGTCAATCATAGCATAGTGCTGTTTAGAGCAAGCATACTGTCTATTCTAATGTGTATTTGAGTATTAAAGCTCATGTTACTGTCTGCTAGCTGTTTACTGAATTGAAGTAACAAGAATGGCTACTTGGAGAAGCAGGGTATTTGCTTTATTAAGAAGGTGTACATAATAAAGTGACCATTAAGTGTAAAAAAACACAGCCAGTCCCAAAATTGTGAGTGGTAGCTATTTGTATGTGTTATAGAAAATTTAAATACAAATATGGCTTAAATGGAAAATTAGTTACTTATTTGTGGTGATACTTGAGGTAAAACACAATGATGAATGGATAGAGCCTTGACACCTGGGGAGGCATATATTATAGACTATCCAGCACAGATATTGTCAATAAACAATTTTATGATAATATCAAAAAAGCCCTTTCTTATCTGCAATGGTGATGGACAGGTTGACAGACGAGATTAGACAGGAGTCCCTGTGGACTATGATGTTTGCTGATGACATTGTGATCTGTAGTGATAGTAGGAAGCAGGTTGAGGAGACCCTAGAGAGGTGGAGATATGCTGTAGAGAAGACAGGAATGAAGGTCAGTAGGAACAAGACAGAATAAATGTGTGTAAATGAGAGGGAGATCAGTGGAATGGTGAGGATGCAAGGAGTAGAGTTGACGAAGGTGCATAAGTTTAAATACGTGGGATAAACAGTACAGAGTAATGGGGATTGTGGAAGAGAGGTGAAAAAGAGAATGCAGGCAGGGTAGAATGGGTGGAGAAGAGTGTCAGGAGTGATTTGTGACAGACAGGTATCAGCAAGAGTGAAAGGGAAGGTCTACAGGACGGTAGTGAGACCAGCTATGTTATATGGGTTGGAGACGGTGGCACTGACCAGAAAGCAGGAGACAGAGCTGGAGGTAGCAGAGTTAAAGATGTTAAGATTTGCACTGGGTGTGACAAGGACGGATAGGATTAGAAATTAGTACATTAGAGGGTCTGCGGTGGGTTGGCACCCTGCCCGGGATTGGTTCCTGCCTTGTGCCCTGTGTTGGCTGGGATTGGCTCCAGCAGACCCCCGTGACCCCGTGTTCGGATTCAGTGGGTTGGAAAATGGATGGATGGACATTAGAGGGTTTGCTCAAGTTGGACGGTTGGGAGACAAAGTCAGAGAGGCAAGATTGCATTGGTTTGGACATGTGTAGAGGAGAGATGCTGAGTATATTGGGAGAAGGATGCTAAGGATAGAGCTGCCAGGGAAGAGGAAAAGAGGAAGGCCTAAGAGAAGGTTTATGGAGGACATGCAGGTGATGGGTGTAACAGAACAAGATGCAGAGGACAGAAAGATATGGAAGAAGATGATCCCCTAACGGGAGCAGCTGAAAGAAGAAGATGATACCCATTGAAATTTTTTTTTTTTGGATATTATGTTATAATAATGGGTGACTTTCATTAACCCAATACAATATGAGAAAATCCAAATAGTAGAGTATAAGACTAGGAGTTCATGGAAATAAACAATGTTTTTTTTCCAACACAGTATACCTAGACTTAATAATTTGTAATAAAAAACAACTGTTTTCAAAATATAGATTACTGTATTTAACTACAATTCAGGTATCATAATATTCTGAGTTTTAAGGTTGTTATTTCAGAGAGAAAGCAATACAATTTATTTTACGAACATACATTTTGAACAGTTACAACAAAGTCTTAAAGAAATCATCTGGTATGCTGTAGATGTTTAAATCTTACCCAATGGCTCTTTATCCATGTACTTCACACTCTCTCTGCCAGTTTAGAAGACATGGTTCAAAAAGCAGTAGCATACCAAAAATAGGAAGTAATACAAAACTAATAAATCTCCTTAGTGGATGGGGAAGGAGATAAGAAAGAAACGATACCTATACAATACATATTAAGAAATAATTTAATATCAAACCACAGGGATTATGAGCACATGTGAACATTAAGGGAAACTAGTTACAAATAGAAGGCAAGAAAATAAATTACACATGTATATATTGAAAAAATCGTTTGGTTATTTCAAGTGATTTTGAAAATAAACCACTTTTCGGAAACTTCCTGCAACCCATAGTTTTTGAATTGCAGCACAAATGGAAGAGATAGAGAATGACGGATGAAGTATCGTCAAGTAAACGTGCCTGCGCGCCGAAATATCAGACTACGGGAGGAGCACACGTCAATCATTTTCTAAGAAACCAATCCAGTTTCACCTACCAGAGGAAGGCACTCGACCGGAAAAGCAATGCTGTTTCTTTAAGGAGCTGCCAGGTAGCGCGCGCAGGCGCATCGAGAAAAGGAAGCGCCCGTTCGGTGAAGTGGATGGGGAAAAAAAAAAAAAAAAGTAGGCGAGAAGAGCGAGGGAGAAGGAGGTGGGATAGGAGCACGCCGAAACCTGAAGGCAACTCACAACAATGGAGATATGAAGGTAGTCGAAGACTGATGAGTGGGAAAGAGTAAGCTAAAAGAAGGAGTGTTTAGTGCGGTTATGACGGGGCGAAGTCCACAGAGAGATCCTGCGGTCGAAGAAGACCTAGGCAGTCTCCGGGTGAAACCTAGTCCGGGTGCAGCTGTACGTATTTCTGCCGCCGCCGCTTGCGAAGAAGCTGACAGAGTAGAGATTGAAGCGGAGGGATGCGGGGAAGAAGAATTGCTGCTACCAACAACAGCCGGTGAACACTCATCGCCCAGGGTTAACAAGGAGAGGTGGTCCAGAAAGAATCGACTGAGCTCGTCCTCGGACAAAGAGAACTTGTCGGTATCAGGTGAGCAAGAGATCATTTCTGGGCACTGGTTTGTGTACAGTCCGCTAAACTGAAAGTACAGTACTCCTGCAGGTCCGCCGCATCGTCCGGGTGGTCAGTGTTTTCATATGGGTGGAGCTCAGCCCCTGCGGGGTTGTGAAGTTTTTGTTTGCATCACAAATCCGGTTTGTTAATCAGCCCCACGGGCAACTTAGTTTTTGAAATCCTTTGCAGTAACTCTCGAATACTTTGTAAACGCACATATTATTGAGCAGTTTCAGATAAGCCAGTCGTTTCGCGTTCTTTCTGTAATCTTCAGATAGTGAAATCTTAATCAAGAGGCGTTAAAGAGAACAGTTTTGTTTGATTAATTTTATGCGTTTGTGTAGTTACTATATTGAAACATTGCTTTATATAAGACGTGATTTTCTATAACATTTGTTGCTGCTTCTAAGGAGGGACGTTGTCATTTGCCACCTGTGATTTTACCTCTTCATCCTTTATTTTGCAACATGAAACACCTTTCACCTCAAATGAATAAATTTATTTTACCGAGTATCTGCAATTCTTTATTTTTTCAACTAAAATGAAAATAAACTTAAACCTAGAGTTATACGTTGACGTACATGCCAAAATTTGATGCAATATGTTTCTTTGTATTTCATGCATGTTCATATGTGCTGTATACATATTTTGATTTTTTGCATTTTAATTTACAGCTGAAAAAAGTAAACTGTGACTCTTGGTATTTAACCTGTACCTGTCCCAACCTAATCGTTCATGTGAATTACTTTAGGATTGTGTTATTAAATGCCAAAGCTCGACCAGGTATTTTTACATCCTGTTTAGTGGTATTGGTATTATGAATTTTTTTTTTCATCGAATTTCTAATTGTTTCGCGATTGTTGTTCATGTTGTTTTGATTTGTTGTTTAAATATTTCAAGTCAAGTGGATGAGAGGTGCACATTAAATATAAATTTATTCCACAAAAAAAAAATTGTAATAAACAGCAGGAAAAGGCAAGCCTTCATTTAAACGACATATAAATTACCAACCAATGTTTGCAGTTTTACAATATCCGAGAAAGCATTTTTTTTTACACTCCCCTTGTAAATGCAGTAACCTTAGTGATATTGTATTTGTTAAAAGTGTAAAATGTAAGAGTTCTTCAAATATATATAGTCAATCTGTGAGGTGTGTGTGTATGAACTGTGTGTATATATACAACCCCAATTCCAAAAAAGTTGGGACACTGTGTAAAATGTAAATAAAAACAGAATGCAATGATTTGCAAATCTCATAAACCATTATTTTATTCACAACAGAACATAGAAAATCATATGAAATGTTTAAACTGAGAAAATGTACCGTTTTAAGAAAAGAATAAGGCAATTTTGAATTTGACGGCAGTGACACATCTCAAAGTTAGGTGTGTGGGTGTATGTGTCTCTAAACTGTTTTGGGTCCGTCCCAAACCCCCCCCCCCCCCCCCCCCCAACGGGACGACACACCAAAGAGCATCCCAAAGCAAGATCGGCACGTCTGTGGAAGACAGCCTATTGGTTGCCGGAGGCTCCCAGCGCTCCCTCCCAAAAGACTTCATGATTATGACTACCTAAAGCAACAGATCCTGCTCCGTACAGCTGTTAGCCTGGAGGCCAAGGGCCACCAATTTCAGCTGTGGCATGTTGATCCGGATTGCCCAGTATGAGGACAGATCCAGGGCTTAGTGGACCAGATTGAAAGTTGGATCTGTGGAGACCCTTTCGAGCACATTGTGGAGAAGCTAACTGTTGATGCAGTCAGGGATAAACGACAGCCTTTTTAATGAAATGCTACGGAATGACATCCAGTCGCTGTTGGATATGACCCGCAGACTAGAGAGTGCACAAGCCACCTGGAAACAACAGGGCTACCCAAGGTTAACCCCACTATTGATCCAGTCAGCATAGACCTTCAGGGTCGCCAGTGCCACGGGTAGAAGATTCCAGAGTGTGGACACCATAGCCCGGACTAAACACAGCTGCTTTCGCTGTGATCAACTGGAACATCTGGTTTGGGAGTGTCGCCTCCCACCTGCACAAACAATGGCTATCGGTCTGCCCCAGGTATGCGTCTCATACATTTCCCCCCAAGATGTTAAAGGAGGACAATTTTAAGGTCTCTATTACGTTGGCCGGACGGGAATTTTTGGCACTGTTGGACTCTGGTAGTGATCGCAGTGTAGTCCGCCGTGACTTTATCTGTGGTCTTATAAGGGGTCTGCCAGAGCAAGTAAACATCCGCTGCATCCATGGGGACTTTAAAACATATGAGACTATATTAGGATCTTCCTGCTGGTCTTGGCCACCTGCAGAGTGCCTACCCCCGTAGTGGATAGGGAGCTGCTCACCGCAGACAATGTCAGTCAGGGGAGCGGGTTTAAAATTGGAACTGGAGTTGTCCAGTGAGCTGTGGGATGAATCCTCAAGTGTAGACTTGGGACAGCTGGCAAACTTTTCCACGTTGCTGCAACAGCCTCCACAGAACAGACACCCAATATGGATCCAGACTGAAACGAAATAGCGGTAGGAGGTGAGTGCGATGCTGCATCAAACATGGAGGAAACCGAGACTGCCACCCAGGCGGCGTTTGCTCGCCTACAATGAGCCAATAGCAACTTGGATTTTGCAGTCAGACAAGCCCACATTGCAAATGACTCATACTAGAGAGAGAGGACCTGAATTTTAAAACACCACATTTTTTGTTTAAGGATGATCTTCTGTATCAGGTGATTTCTGATTGTATGGGTGATGAACGTATTTAGCAGTTGGTAGTACCAAGTGAGCACAGGGAAAAGGTTTTAAAAATTGCTCACAGTTACATTTTTGAGGGGGGCGGGGTCACCTCTGCATGGAAATGCTTTTATTGGGTGAGTATGGGCTGGGATGTGGAGCGATTTTGTCTGTCAGACAGTTTCCACTCACAGACCTGCCAGGGCACCCCTTGAACCGATGCCTATTTTAGATGTCCCCTTTGAGAGGGTGGGGTTAGATATTGTTGGCCCACTTCCCAAGAGTATATGCTTGTGTTAATCAACTACGCCACAAGATACCCAGAAGCAGCAGGGCTGCTACGGATGGTCGCCCAAACTATTTCAAAAGCACTCTCGGATATGTTCACACATATTGGTATACCTTGTGAGATTCTCACTAATCAGGGCACACCCTGTATGTCCCGCATCATGAAGCAGCTATACGAAAGTTATGGAATTACACAGTTAACACTCCACAGTTTATCATCCGCAGACGAATTGACTGACTGAACAATTTAATAAAACCCTAAAACAGATGATTTGTCAGGTAGCCCATGACAATCCAACTTCCTGGGATACAGTTGTACATTTCCTCTTGTTTGCTGTACAGGAGGCTCCACAAGCGTCCATTGGGATGAGTCCTTTTGAACTATTATTTGACCGGCCACCGTTTGGGGTTTTGGACATTTTTCGGGACAGGGACTTACAAGACACCCCCTGGGGGAAGGTTTGTCGATCGAGTAATTTCACTGCAAGAGCAGATTACCAGATTGACCAATTTTGTGATGGAACATCAGCAGCATGAGAAGGAGGCACAGAAACTTAATTATAACAAGGTTAGTAAACTCTGTGAGTTTAAGATGGGGGATCGAGTGCTGGTGTTAATCCCATCTGATTCACATAAATTTTGGGCCAAGTGACAAGGGCCAGCAATGATAGAAGAGCGTACATCTCCAGTGAATTATAAAGTCAGAATTCCCGGGTGGCGGAAATCTTTACAAATTTTGCATATCAATCTTTTAAAGGAGTGGCACGACCATCATGAGGTCCTGGTCACGGCCACAGCGGTCCCCCAGACTGAGGTCACTATTGGGGATGATTTAACTGTCAGCCAGAAAGCGGAATTGCTGTTGAACTCTGACATCTTTTTTGGCAACGCCTGACTGGATGATGATTGCAGAATACAAGATTGTCACTCCATCCTGTGTTACTGTACAGGTGTCTCTGTATTGCCTACCAGAGGCAACAAGGAAAATGATACACTAGGAAGTCCAACAGATAGTTCAATTAGGCGTTATTTGACTGAGGAAAAGTCTAAAACAACCAGAATGTTCAAGCAAATTATAGAAAAAAAAACTGATCTAAATCTATTAAATACTTGTGAAAAGTGGACAGACAGACATATACAGACATAATTATATATAATATAAAAAATAAATATGTCTGGTATGCAAATCCACACTGTTAGACCAATCTTTGCTAAAATATGCATAGCTCCTTCATTTGATCAGAGGAAGACTGTAGACTATGCCTGACCCAATGTTTGACCCAATACATCAATATTTCTGAGTAAAAACTATAGCTATGCTAACGTTCATTGAATGCATTGTGTAGTCCTCACTGTGTTGAGGAATTTATGCAAATGAAGTGCACAGGAGAAACTTTTGAACAACACCACTGACTTATAGCATGGATGGACAAGTGAAGAAGGTACAATGTCCTCAACAGGAAAAAAGAACATATCTTTTTTGGTGTAGCAAAAGTATTCACAAGCCTCATGAACAGCACCAATGACTAAAAGTGTGAACAGACAAGTGAAGAAGGGATGGTGACCTGAACAGGAAACATGAGGTGGCATCACGTTTGTCATGGAAAGTGTGGTGTTAAATGGAAAGAGAGCGATCAGTGAAACCCATGGAATGCATGCTTAGAAAGAGTGCTTTAATGCTTGAGTGCAAGTGCCAGAAACTGTGTGCACTGTCATTGAACTTTAAGGCTTTTATGGTAAACATCACAGAAGTGACTTGTTTATTGGAATATGAACAGTCCTAAGTCTCTTTTGTATTTCAAGCCTTGTCTCATGTTTTTTTGTATTAGATTCACCTCTATTTGTCAGACTGATCATATTTTAGCCTATTTTCACTTCATCATATGATTCAACATTTTCTTTAATTGTTTCTCACTTGTCAGCTGAGGAGTTATCCTAGTAACTGTATCCATGCTGATTTTATCCTGTTAACTGCTGGTGGCAATTTAACTTTAATGGGAAGAAGCAGTGCTGTAGATAAAAATAATCATCTTTAACAATGAAAGATGGAAGCAGATAAGGTTGCATGCATGCACAAGCACAAATTATTGAGATCTGGAAATAGCTTGAAACAGTTTAATTTTAACTGTAAAAGTTGGTCTCCTCCAAGATGAAGCCTCATTTCATATAGCATATAATGTCCAAGTACATTGTTGCGGACTTGAATTACAATTATCCTATGTATTACTGCATTGATGCATATTTTCAGGGGGGAGAATTGGGGTGGGGTACTCAGGACTTTACTGAAGTTATTAGGCTTTTCAGAATTGAGCCTGGAACCATAAAGAGTTCTACATTATACAGTAAGGTCCAAATTTATTTTTAGAGTGGAGGCAAATAAAGAATTTAAGCAAGCCGCTAGCAGTACTTTCTATAAAAACCAACTCGTTTTTTTTAGGATTATTATTGCAAAAAACTTACTCCAGCAGACTAAGAAGTTGAAGAAACAGCTAAAAAACCAGATCATAGAAAGTGTTGTTGTGAAAGGGATTAAGGAAGAACTGATGAGGGAATGTTACTGGGAGCTACCCATTATATGAAAGAGTTTTTTGTTCCACACTGTGAAAGGTGTTTAGAAACACTTCTCATTTTAAAAAAAAAAAAAAAAAAAAAAAAAAAAAGGTGAATTAAATAGTGTTCAACAGGTGGTTAATTAGGTTTATAAGGTTATTATTGTCTTTCACAGAGTAGAGTGAAATTCATACTTGCATGTGCTGGGGAACATGCAATATTGTCTAGTTTCTGCTTGTGTAAGAGCATTAGTGGACTGTTCTCTCTGCCATTTAATGTAGCTGAATTAGAGAGAACCATGATTGAAATTTAAAAACTCACTCTTTTATCAAGTTCTCCTCAGACTTTAAGTGCATTAAGTTTTATATCCTTTATACAAAATTATATGAGCTACACCCTTATCTCATCCTGTGGTCTTCTTACGACCCTTCTCCTCAAAAGAAAACCGAATGTCAAGGAAAATATTCATACATTTGTTAACTCGTATTCATCCATAGAAGGTCTATTGGGTAAGCTTTTGTACCCTTATCAATTTACATAAATACTGTAACCAGAAAAAAACGCACCGCAACTAATCATTAACTCTAGCGGTGCTGCTTTTAAGAACATTGGTAATAGTAGTCATGTTTTTAGACAAATGCTAAGAGCCTGCTGTTAAGAAAAAATAAATGTCATCATAATGATTTCAAAAGGAATACTTAACCATACAATTATGCATCCTCATTTGAGGGTGGTTAGAGAGAGGACCAGCAATTTTAAGGGTTGAGATGCTATACAAGACAGCTAGAATCTAATGTTAACAACGGAATATAAGCGCACCTCCTGAAGGACTAGCACTTTAAATGAAAATTGGTTGTTTCTGCAGTTATCTCTAAACATGTTTGTATGATTTTTTTTTTTTTTTTAATATAAGAAATGGGACTTCTGCCCTCCTTTTTTTATCCTAATAAAAACTTTTCTCCCACCTGCTGATCTAAATTTCAGCCGACCAAAACCTCTGCCACATTGTAACTTGAGACCAGTAAAAATTTGATTTGGGGGTTTTAACCTATATCTAATAGGGAAGTTAAAATCTAAGAAATTTGGTAAGCGTTTTGTATAAAGAATCGGGATTGTGTAAACATTTACGTGGCATTCTGAATTTAATGTCAAACAGCAGTGGCCCAGAATTGGAGGATTAAATTTTCTTAATTCTGCAAACCACTGGAATAATTTGAACTGCACTATGCATGTAGAATTTCTACTAGCATGATAGGAAGGCCTTGCAAGTTATTCCATATTTTGTGCTTATGTACGTAGGTGGTTAATGCTTAATCCTAGGGAGGTGGTGTTTCAAATGCTTTTATCAATTCCTTTATCTTTTTCCCATTGGTGCCCTCTTTCTATACACTCTCTCTCTCTCTCTCTCTCTCTCTGGAAGCAAAAACACAGCAGTTGTGAAGAAGGCAGTGAAGCTGTTTGTGATGTGCAGCTGATTTTACCTGAGTATGTCTGTTTTTTAGCCTTGTGGCTTCATTTTAAGTTTTGAAAAGAGAATAAAGAAAAAGGTTTTGTCTGGTTTAGTAAATTTCACCACAGACCACTATTCAAAATCCATTTATGCAACACATTGTACACCATTTCTCACTTTACACAAATACACACACACCTCCTATTTTAACAGATTCCATGAAGTACTGTAAGTGACCTGTCTAAAGTCACTATCATCTCAAAACTTTTCCAGGGATTTTCAGTTATAGTCTTCATTTACAAATCTTAGGGAGTCGAAGGCAGTTGGTGGTATGCTCCCATGAAGGTCCATTACCTAGTCTTACATTTTTTTTCAGCGACTGACTCAAACTAACCCATGACTTGCTCTGATAAAATCAAATGGGTTTGATTGAAGCAAGCATGAAAACATGTTTGCCTCCTCTATGTATGATCTGATCAATACTAACAATGCTAGAAGTCCAGACGCCTGTCCCAATATTTAGAAAATAATATTGTTGTCTCTCACACTGCCTTTAAGCAGTGCTGCTTGTGAGAGGATATTTTCAGCAGTAAACTTTTTCAGGAACAAGTACAGAAGCTACACATTATGCTTTAACGTATATTAATTTTTGAAAGCGGACTATAGAAATATTTGACTATAAGAATGCAGTTCAGTTTTGGTTACAAACAGCATATCATAGGATCAGTCAAACAGAAAGAACCAGGTTGAAAGTGAAAATGAAGATGAAGTAAACAGCAAGCCAAATGACTTTTAATTTGAGTACCAAGTCTGTTCATGCAGGTACTCATTAGAATACTAGTGCTAAAATTGTGTCAACCCTTGCATATAATACAGGAACTTATAGTACGGAACATGGGTGTTTTGGACCTCATGTACAGAAGAGAAGCTAGTCTGGCTGATGTCTTGTGTTTTATGTACCATGACAGAATGGAGAAAAGAAAATAAAAAAAAGGGCCAAGGCTGAACTTGCTGTACCTACTAACTCTTCATACAGTACAGGCTCCGTCAGGCAGCAATCTATTGGCTATGAGAAAAAGGAGTGAGCAGGACTGTGCTGGAATATCAGGACACAATTCGTAAATATGACATACTCGTGTTTTTTTTATTTATTTATTTTTTTTAAGTTGTGTAAATTGACATGGTCCCGTGATGAAATCAGCAACTCAGTCAGCAAGTCTGACATGCCCAATGAAGTGGCATAATGCAACATTGGCTTAAAGAAGGGCTGCACTTACAAATGTTAATCATTCCAACTAGGGATGTCACAATATCAGAAATCTTGTATTCTCTACCAATACTAGTGAAATTTTTAATACTAGCCAACCCACGGCGTACCATACGCCGCATAATCAGGCCGCTTTTTTAATGATTTTTAAGCACAGGGAAAAAATTAACATTTGAAAAATCCGGAGGAGAGGGGAAGGACGCCCATTACGCCCCATCCATCATGCTAGTCTGCTGATTTCTCGTTCAGTAACCTGTGAGTAGTGATGGGCGGGGTGAAGCCTCGCGAAGCATCAACATGTTTGAAGCAATTGTGCCGGAAATCATATCGAAGCTTCGAAGCATTTGACACTCGCCTCTCTCGTGACACCTCCTGGCCATTTTCATTAACGTTACAGAAACTTATGATACACTTCAATGACGTCTGTTAAAAGTCGTATTGCTTTTATTCTTTCGTAGCTACAGACTGACAACGAAGAGAAGGGTTCGTCAGCAGCTTCTAGTGTCTGATGTCTAAAAAATATAACTATAACTAACGCCGACAGGCAGAATGCACTATACGATAGCAAGAGTTAAACAAAATAAGACGCCTCACCTCATGCATTCCCGGCTCTTTCAATTAGTATTTACTTTTGCACTGTATCATTATAATCGCTCCTGTTATTAGTATTATAATTAACCCTGATCTTTTCTTGAGATCACATTTAATAGCCTTAAATGTTTTCTTTGGTCTGTCTTAATTAAAACGGAGTAGACAGAAAATAAAGGTTTATCCCTGTACTTTGCCATGATATAGGTAAGCACATTTGAGAAAGAAAATGTGAAATCCTTAAATCACAGATGTCATTATTCGATCAAGTATTAAAATCTGCAGTGCTTCGAAAGCTCGACACAGTGTCGAAACCTTAGTATTTAGCGGCCCATCACTACCTGTGAGTCACGTAGAGTTTTCATTGTTGTTTGCGATTCTGGCCGCTTTTCACGTACTGAGTTGTTCCGGAGTCACAGTTGAGAAACAGTTTTTTAATGTGTTTTAAGCACAGGGGAAAAAATGAACATGTGGCCCGGTACATTCTTTAACTGCCTTGTGGCGCTGTAGTAGTACGGCTGCTTTGCAGTACGGAGACAGTGGAAGATTGTGGGTTCACTTCCCGGTTCCTCCCTGTGTGGATAGCAAATTATCCGCGACAAATAAACTGTTTTACACGCTGCAAACCAATCTGCGCCGCTTTTTCAATGTATTTTAAGCAGAGGGAAAAAAATGAACATTTGGAAAATCCGTAACGCTGCTTTCAGGAAGTACAATGCACACGCGTTTAATTTGTCAGCCACTTTTTGCCAGCTGTCTTTTCTGGTTTGGGCCGCTTTTGCAGTGTTACCTCTTGTGTATATCCATCCATCCATCCATTGTCTCCCGCTTATCCGAGGTCGGGTCGCGGGGGCAGCAGCTTGAGCAGAGATGCCCAGACTTCCCTCTCCCTGGCCACTTCTTCTAGCTCTTCCGGGAGAATCCCAAGGCGTTCCCAGGCCAGTCGAGAGACATAGTCCCTCCGACGTGTCTTGGGTCTTCCCCGGGGCCTCCTCCTGGTTGGACGTGCCCGGAACACCTCACCAGGGAGGCGTCCAGGAGGCATCCTGATCAGATGCCAGAGCCACCTCATCTGACTCCTCTCGATGCGGAGGAGCAGCGGCTCTACTCTGAGCCCCTCCCGGATGACTGAGCTTCTCACCCTATCTTTAAGGGAAAGCCCAGACACCCTGCGGAGGAAACTCATTTCAGCTGCTTGTATTCGCGATCTCGTTCTTTCGGTCACTACCCATAGCTCATGACCATAGGTGAGGGTAGGAACATAGATCGACTGGTAAATTGAGAGCTTCGCCTTGCGGCTCAGCTCCTTTTTCACCACGACAGACCGATGCAGCACCCGCATTACTGCGGATGCCGCACCGATCCGCCTGTCGATCTCACGCTCCATTCTTCCCTCACTCGTGAACAAGACCCCGAGATACTTGAACTCCTCCACTTGGGGCAGGATCTCGCTACCAACCCTGAGAGGGCACTCCACCCTTTTCCGGCTGAGGACCATGGTCTCGGATTTGGAGGTGCTGATTCTCATCCCAGCCGCTTCACACTCGGCTGCGAACCGATCCAGAGAGAGCTGAAGATCATGGCCTGATGAAGCAAACAGGACAACATCATCTGCAAAAAGCAGTGACCCAATCCTGAGCCCACCAAACCGGACCCCCTCAACGCCCTGGCTGCGCCTAGAAATTCTGTCCATAAAAGTTATGAACAGAATCGGTGACAAAGGGCAGCCCTGGCGGAGTCCAACTCTCACTGGAAACGGGTTCGACTTACTGCCGGCAATGCGGACCAAGCTCTGGCACCGATCGTACAGGGACCGAACAGCCCTTATCAGGGGGGCCGGTACCCCATACTCTCGGAGTACCCCCCACAGGATTCCCCGAGGGACATGGTCGAATGCCTTTTCCAAGTCCACAAAACACATGTAGACTGGTTGGGCAAACTCCCATGCACCCTCCAGGACCCTGCTAAGGGTATAGAGCTGGTCCACTGTTCTGCGACCAGGACGAAAACCACACTGTTCCTCCTGAATCCGAGGCTCGACTATCCGACGGACCCTCCTCTCCAGGACCCCTGAATAGACTTTTCCAGGGAGGCTGAGGAGTGTGATCCCTCTGTAGTTGGAACACACCCTCCGATCCCCCTTCTTAAAGAGGGGGACTACCACCCCAGTCTGCCAATCCAGAGGCACTGTCCCTGATGT
Organism: Erpetoichthys calabaricus; assembly: GCF_900747795.2. NCBI lineage: Eukaryota > Metazoa > Chordata > Cladistia > Polypteriformes > Polypteridae > Erpetoichthys > Erpetoichthys calabaricus. The sequence continues at coordinate 86,982,712 of NC_041398.2, read as the reverse complement.
CCATGCGATGTTGCAGAGGCGTGTCAACCAAGACAGTCCTACAACATCCAGAGCCTTGAGGAACTCCGGGCGTATCTCATCCACCCCCGGGGCCCCGCCACCAAGGAGTTTTTTGACCACCTCGGTGACCTCAGTCCCAGAGATGGGGGAGCCCACCTCTGAGTCCCCAGGCTCTGCTTCCTCATTGGAAGGCATGTTAATGGGATTGAGGAGGTCTTCGAAGTACTCCCCCCACCGACCCACAACGTCCCGAGTCGAGGTCAGCAGTGCACCATCCCCACCATATACAGTGTTGACACTGCACTGCTTCCCCTTCCTGAGATGCCGGATGGTGGACCAGAATCTCCTCGAAGCCGTCTGAAAGTCGTTCTCCATGGCCTCCCCAAACTCCTCCCACGCCCGAGTTTTTGCCTCAGCAACCACCAAAGCTGCATTCCGCTTGGCCTGCCAGTACCTATCAGCTGCCTCCAGGGTCCCACAGGACAAAAGGGTCCTGTAGGACTCCTTCTTCAGCTTGACGGCATCCTTCACCGCCGGTGTCCACCAACGGGTTCGGGGATTGCCGCCACGACAGGCACCGACCACCTTACGGCCACAGCTCCGGTCAGCCGCCTCAACAATAGAGGCACGGAACATGGCCCATTCGGACTCAATGTCCCCCACCTCCCTCGGGATGTGGTCGAAGTTCTACCGGAGGTGGGAGCTGAAGCTACTTCTGACAGGGGGCTCTGCCAGACGTTCCCAGCAGACCCTCACAACACGTTTGGGCCTACCACGCCTGACTGGCATCCTCCCCCACCATCGAAGCCAACTCACCACCAGGTGGTGATCAGTTGACAGCTCCGACCCTCTCTTCACCCGAGTGTCCAAGACATGTGGCCGCAAGTCCGACGATACGACCACAAAGTCGATCATCGAAATGAGGCCTAGGGTGTCCTGGTGCCAAGTGCACATATGAACACCCCTATGCTTGAACATGGTGTTCGTTATGGACAATCTGTGACGAGCACAGAAGTCCAATAACAAAACACCGCTCGGGTTCGGATCGGGGGGGCCATTCCTCCCAATCACGCCCTTCCAGGTCTCACTGTCATTGCCCACGTGAGCATTGAAGTCTCCCAGCAGAACGAGGGAGTCCCCAGAAGGCATGCCCTCTAGCAACCCCTCTTGTGTATATTATATCTTGAAATCCTTCGAGTTGCTAATTAACTAACTAACACCCACCCACTCAGCTTGTGTGAAAAAAAAAAAATGCGCCTGTTCTTTCATCATTTTGTTGCAGCCTATCAAAGACATGCTGATCATGTTTTGTAGACTCTATATATATATATATATATATATATATATATATATATATATATAGGTTTTTGACTCCGCGTGAGGGCGCGCATTCATCTTGGATTATTACATCTTGCTAGACTAATCTGCTACACGGCTGTGTTTGAAAAACCGACTTATCCCGGATGAGTTTCACCGGCATTAATGATTAGGAATCTGGTTGGAACAAAACCCTGCAGCCACAGGGGTTCACCAGGACCGAGTTTGGCAAACACTGCTGAACAGAGACGAAACCGACTCAGGTGCGGAGTGGGGGCGGGCAAAGTAGTTGCAGCTATTGATTATTCAGTGTTGTTTGCCTGGGTGTCTGATCTGCTCAACAGGATCATAAATAAAAGGAAAACAATGTGAAGGCAATGTCACAGGTGATCCTGTGGTATAGCGGGTCCACAGCTCCCCTTCAAAAGCCCATTTTTAAATAAATAATCATCGCCCTCACAGTGTAGCGAGGGGCGTGGAAGTGTGGCTGAAACGGTTTCAGGGTAGACTCGTGCTTCGGGCATTTCTCCCCTGTGCAGTGTGTGAGCGAGCAAGTGAGGAGAGAGAGAGAAAGCCGGTACGTTAAGAGTGAGTGAGAGCAGGCTCGAAGGCAATGTGTTCCTGTGGTATAGCGGGTCCATAGCTCACCTTCAAAAGGCCATTTTTAATCGGGCGACTGACAGTAGTGGAGTCAGGCACAGAGAAGGTCAGCTGCAGAGAGAGCGTCTCGACTGTTGCAGGGTCTGAAGCAGGTGAGACGCTAATGAAAAAGAGGCACAGGGCTTATTGGTTTTTAAAGACTGCTTCCTTCATTGTGTTTTAACTTCAGTTTTAAAGGATTGCGCGGCTCTCTCTTGCGCTGCCTGTGTGTGCCTCTGTCTCTCTGTGGCGCTGCCTGTGTGTGTGTGCGCGCGCGGCTCTCTCTCGCGCTGCCTGTGTGTGTGTGCGCGTCTCTCTCTCTCTCGCGCGCTGCCTGTGCATGTCTCTGTCTCTCTCTGGCGTTGCCTCTGTGTGTGTGTGCCTCTGTCTCTCTGGCGCTGCCTCTGTGTGTGCCTCTGTCGCTGCCTGTGTGTGTGTGCGGCTCTCTCTCTCTCTCGCGCTGCCTGTGTGTGCCTCTGTCTCTCTCTGGCGCTGCCTCTGTGTGAACCAACATTCCACTGAGGTTGACTAATGAAAAGTCAACGTGGCTCAGAGCTGCAAGTGGACTGTGGCACTGACAAACAGAAATGACGGCATGTTTTCCGAGGCGTTGCGTCCGAGTTGGTGGGCGTGACTGTGATTTTTTTCGTCGTATCCAATGGTCTAAGAGTTGGTGGGCGTGGCTCCTTCCTGCGTGCGCCATTGGCGTCTTACTTGTCGGCGGTTTAGTGAATCCACACCCCTTCCGGCGTGCTTTCCATGGTCGGCTACTTGTCTTCTGGCTTAGTGAATTATATATATAGATACTTGATACCTTTTAACCCCATAGAAAAATCAAAACTCCCATTCAGTTAGTTTTATGAAAAGTTACCTCCATTATTAAAGTAAATATTCTGCCTTTTTCTGAAATAAAATATAAAATCTATAATTACTAATAGTAACAACAGCTTTAAAATAGTAGTTATCCACCTGTTATTTAAGCAAACAAATATTGTTAGTCATAAATATCAACATATAATGTGGGACTTGAACTTTAATGTTTGGCAGAGATGTGGATCTCGAAAGTGTAACAACTGGGGAGTTTATAATCGTTGCGGGATTTTGGCATAGGGTTTATAAAGAATGCTATCATCATAAACTACATGATAGGATACATGCTTATAATAGAGCCCAATCAATGAGTGATTTTTGCCACTGATACCGATTTTGATAAAAGGAGTCTGATTTCCGATATTAGTGGCTGATAAATAGTCCCTCCACTGAGTTATCAAAACAAATTCAAGTAAAAAAAAAAAAAGAAAGAAACAGGTATTTTTTTATGATAAACCTTGCATACAAATTAGATTATTTTAACTTTGTACAAAAAAATATTAATTTAACACTTTAGGAATATAATTGAGTAGCACGGTGATGCGGTGGTAGTGCTGCTGCCTCGCAGTAAGGAGACCTGCGTTTGCTTCCCGGATCCTCCCTGCGTGGAGTTTGCATGTTCTCCCCATGTCTGTGTGGGTTTCCTCTGGGTGCTCCAGTTTCCTCCCACAGTCCAAAGACATGCAGGTTAGGTGCATTGGCGATCCCAAATTGTCCCTAGTGTGTGCTTGGTGTGTGTGTGTGTCCTGCAGTGGGCTGGTGCCCTGTCTAGGATTTGTTCCTGCCTTGCGCCCTGTGTTGGTATTAAATTAGTTAATTTGTATCATCATTTATAAAATGGACTAGTCATTAAGCCCGTTACAATAACAGGCGCTAGAACAGTAGTGCATAAACATTAGTAGGAACAGTCTATATTAAATGGCAAGGGACCTTGACCTCATTCTGTTTGTTGGTCGTATTTTACTTTGTCTTTCAGCCATTCTTTTGTTGATGTTTACTTGCTGAGCTGACTGTTCTTCGTGGGCTGCCGCCATGTATTGTGTGTCTTTAATTTTCTGTGACAGTAATACTGTCTTGTACGTCCACTGGCTTGTACGTCCGTAATATACCTTTAATTTTCTCTGAGAGTAATACTGGCTTGTATGTGGCTGTAATATGCGTCACTGTATTGTGTACCTTTAATTTCCTCTCGCAGTAATACTGGTTTGTATTTCCGTAAAACGTCTGTAATTTTATCTGACAGTAATATTGCGCATCGCGCCGTGCCCTGCGCATGCGCACTTCACCAGAAGACACACACACACAGACACCTGGACGCACACAGGGATTTTATTAAAGAGGATAAATTTTTCTACTGCACAGCTCTGCTTTTTGGTTAACAGGTGTAGTAACAACAGGTTTTAAACACTTCTCCAGTGCTCTAAAAATGCATTTTATCCTGATTTAGAACAATTATACAGTAATCCCTCCTCCATCGCGGGGGTTGCGTTCCAGAGTCACCCGCGAAATAAGAAAATCCGCGAAGTAGAAACCATATGTTTATATGGTTATTTTTATATTGTCATGCTTGGGTCACAGATTTGCACAGAAACACAGGAGGTTGTAGAGAGACAGGAACGTTATTCAAACACTGCAAACAAACATTTGTCTCTTTTTCAAAAGTTTAATCTGTGCTCCATGACAAGACAGAGATGACAGTTCAGTCTCACAATTAAAAGAATGCAAACATATCTTCCTCTTCAAAGGAGCAAACAAATCAATAGGGCTGTTTGGCTTTTAAGTATGCGAAGCACCGCGGCACAAAGCTGTTGAAGGTGGCAGCTCACACCCCCTCCGTCAGGAGCAGAGAGAGAGAGAGACAGATGAAAAAAATCAATACGTGCCCTTCGAGCTTTTAAGTATGCCGCTTCATGAAGCAGCTGCACAGAAGGTAGCCAACGTGAAGATAATCTTTCAGCATTTTTAGACGAGCGTCCGTATCATCTAGGTGTGCGAACAGCCCCCCTGCTCACACCCCCTTCAGCGCAAGAGAGACAGAGAAAAGTAAGTTGGGTAGCTTCTCAGCCATCTGCCAATAGCGTCCCTTGTATGAAATCAACTGGGCAAACCAACTGAGGAAGCATGTACCAGAAATTAAAAGACCCATTGTCCGCAGAAATCCGCGAACCAGCAAAAAATCCACGATATATATTTAAATATGCTTACATATAAAATCCGCGATAGAGTGAAGCCGCGAAGCGCGATATAGCGAGGGATCACTGTATTGTTGAACATGAGATCCCTGATTTGCGGTTGTTTTATATTAAAACAAAAGCTGGATTCCTGTCTTATTTGACATAATGGTTAATAGTTTTCATTTTGCTGATTTCATTTGCAGAGTCATTTTAAGGAGTATTTTCAGTGCTGGAAAAGCATACTTTGCTAACTTAACCTACGTATTTCTTTTGAAGGCTATTGACACACGTCCTAAAACACTGCCGAAATGAAAAATAAGTATTAAGGTTGCTTGTGTTACATTTTTGCTAAATCTGTAAAGGGGGACAATAATCCCACTTAGTTTAATTCTGCATGTTATTGTTAGACAACTGGATACCAACTACAACACTCAACATCTTCGCCCCCACTTTGCAAACTTATCAAATCAGCTACTCTCCAAACTTTTTGATTTGTTTTAAAATTTTGCTGTTCGCGTAGTAGTGTAATTTTCAAGTTGCAGTTAATGTAAGTTAAATTAGGAAAATTATTACTAATAGTTAAACATATAAAGGTGAGTTAAGCGCAAACATAACTGTATAGAACTTTTACCCTACATTCCAATATATTTGAATACAGTGATGGTCGAAGCCCTTGTTGAGCCCTATGTTTCCATTGGTGTCTGGTGTGTGCTACCTAAATGGCACCCCTCGGTGTCCAGAGCATGTTTCTCTCAGTTGATGGCGCTGTATACAGATGTTTGTGTTGCTTGAAGGATTGACTAGCTCTGATTAATTATTTTTAATATGAGTATTCAAATCCTAATTTTTGTATAATTTGACAGCCCTAGACAATCCTCTTATTATTAAGGTCTTTATTTGTTAGTAGAGAAATATTATGTAGTGCTTCACAGTCTAAACATTAAAACAGATCAAAAGCGAAGCTTTCTACTCTGTGTGCAGAATAGCAGGCTGGTCTTCACAGCCACCAAATGATTTATACTCTGACCTACTGCCTTTCAAAAGATGTTAATAATAATGTCTGCCATAGCATGTTGAAAAATTTTCTTGCAATTCAAATAGCAATTCGAAAAAAGGCTGTAATTGTATTGTAATATTTTTTTCAATTTGGACAATTATGGACAATGTGCAGATGCACATATTTCTGCAGCCCAACCTGTTTAAGATGTGTTATGCGAAGAAGATGTGCAAAAGTAAAGTCACATATAGTCTAAACATTTATGTTCATTATCTGTGCTGTAACTACTTTTGAAATGGAAGAGTAGGTCTACTATTGTGTAAAGAAAAGACCAAACACTGAGTATTCGTCGGCTATGGTGAAACAGATCCTAGTTAAGCTTAGAAAACAACCTTTTGACAGTGGCATTGTGTACAATATGTACACAGTGTATATATGTATTATTTACTAGAACAAATAAGGCTTATATACTATATGAAATCAAGAGTTTTCTCATCCACAGTGTTTGTGTGTGCATCGAATACCGCACATTTTTACAAACTAAATCGCTCAAAATGCTGATGCCTGATCGGACCTACATATGTATGATTTCTGCCTATGATGATTAGGTTATTGAGTCCCATTATAGGCTAATAAAATCAGCCACATGATTAATCAATCGAGCTGTTGTTTGTAATTGTATAGAGTGTGGGAGAGTAATTTTAGGGTAAAATAGCATTCATCTTAAAGATCTAGCATGAAGGCTTAAATGTCAGAAACCTGTTCAGGCACACCAAGAAACCACATAAAGGTCAAGTGAACAACAAATTATACACTGAAATATAAGAATTGGTTTAAGAAAAACACTGAGATGTTCAAGTAAATAATGTATCAGAAGAAAGGTTGATGTAATATACAAAATGCACTGAAGGATGACTAAGAAATCGGCAGATGTCCTATAAACAATGAGAATGGACAGTTGTTGTAGGCACAGAAATTTCAAGGGTGGTAGCTCATCTCAAAAGGTATAAGAAGAACCAGAATATAATATAATAAACTTTTATTTTATATAAATCATTTGGGTGCAAATCAATGAACCAACCAGAGTAAAATTTATGCATTGATTGACACTGTATGTAAATTCAACAGTTTATAAAATGAACCTCTATTCTTTATTTTTCTGACCATTCTGACAATGCTGTAACAGAGTGCTTTTGAAGAATGCTCCCTCCAAGACATTTTGTTGAGGAGTAATTAAAATATACAATGAACACCTTTTCTCCTGCATGATTCCTGAGTTGTTCTGTTAGAGCACGGGTGTCGAACTCCAGTCCTGGAGGGCCGCAGTGGCTGCAGGTTTTCATTCTAACCATCTTCATCATTAGTGACCTGATTTTGCTGCTAATTTACTTCGTTTGCCTTAGTTTCAATTAACATGACTCAGACCTCTTAGTTCTCTCTTTTTTCCTTAATTAGCAGCCAAATAATAATAATGAGAGACAAAACAAGCTGCCACATGGCCATCTCACCTGTGCACATCACACAACATTTGTAAATAAAGGTGACAGTCTCGGTGAGGTCAAGTCTGCTCAGGTCACCAAAACATCTTGACAGAGTTCTTAGAAAAAACAGAAAAATCAACAGTTCTGGAAATGTCTGCTATGGCAAAATGAGAGCAGCAACAAGCCATGGAATTAAATAACGAGTTTAACAGCAAGAATCGGCTTCTCATTAAGAGATTGGTTGGAGTTTGAAATCCCAGTTTTGCTGGTCATCCGTTGGCTCGTTTCACATCTCATTTCTGTTTGACTGCCATTTAATAAAGAAAAGAATCAAATCAGAGGACTGAATCCTTAAAACCAGGGCTCTTAAAAGGAAGGGAAAAGGAGTTAATTAGCAGTGAAAACTGGTCACTGGTTAGGAAAAAGGTTAGAATGAAAACATGCAGCCCCTGCGGCCCTCCAGGACTGGAGTTTGACACCCCTGTGTTAGAGGATGTTTCTTTCTTTAATAAGATGTTAAATTTCGACCACAAGACTGACTTAGCAAATGTTTAGGAACACCTGTTCACCTGTTGTCTGTGCAATTATCTAATCAATAGACTGCATAAAATCATGGAGATATCAGTCAGGAGTTTCCATTAATGCGCACAAAACACCAGAATGGGGGAAAAATATGACTTCAATGATTTCTACTGTAACATAATTGTTGGTGCCAGATGGGCTAGTTTTTCTGTACCTGCTCATTCCCTGTGAATTTTACTTTAAAGCCTTGAAAAAGTAGATGCTCCCAGCAGGAAAGTTCAGAGTAAACTGAACTGTCTGAATTGGCCATGTTTTGACTTAACATTAACCATTCACTTTGTTCTGTAATAAAAATTAAAAAGAAATAACTGGGTCATCCAGAAATGGCTTTGTTTTTTGTATTTGGAACAAAGCAATACATGCTTAATACATTCGCTTTGCTTTTTATTTTCATAAAAAAAGAGCTAATCATAATAGCTTTTTGCATGGATTAAATAAATCAATAGGAACCCTCATTTCTCTTCCAAAATGCTGAGTGGAAGCACATGTGAACACAATAGAGTGAAAAGGTGAAGCATCAAAGGTGGTACCTCTAAAAATTTCCACAGCACATGAATGTAGTATTTATTTGCCACAGTCAGTAGGGTTTTCAGTTGTATTTTTTGAAGTAGTTTTTTTGAGAGAGAGAGAGAGAGAGAAAATCTACCCATGTACAGTGGCGTTGGTAGGGAAATGGTGCACAGATTGATGGAAATTGGCACTCGTAGCGGTATTTGGTAATGTTCTTGCAATGATTGGAAAATTGTTCATTTAAAATTGCTGTAAATCATGATGTTGTATTGACACAAACTCTAAAACTAGATTAACCTTATGATAAAATGAATTTCAATAAATGTCCACCAACAGGAAGCTAGATTTTTTTTTTTTTTTTTTTGGAAAACTAGAAGGTACTTTTTACTTGTATATAACGTCCTTAGTTCTCTTTCTACCTCCTTCTGAACAAAAAGTGACTCTGCATTTGTTATGTACATTGTTGTGTTTAATTTTGACTTGGCTTGACTGGTGCATAACTTGCCTGTTATTGTGAGCTTTCAGTCTATGATGTGCATGCAGGAGGACAATGGCACTGGCTTTTAAAAAAAAATGTAAGGCACTGTTTTGTAATCATTTTACTTCTGATTTATTACAGTAGTAGCCAGATTT